>NC_134558.1:18637898-18796832 GCF_025594145.1 Primulina tabacum
AAGTGCTATTTATTTTTTACTGGTCAATTTTATCCCAATGATTTTTTCCAAAGATGACATGAAACATTTGAAGACTCAATTGGATCATTACAAGCTTGAGTATTGAGGATCCGATGTTAAAGATGTTGATTCTCTTCCTAAATTATGTCGACTACTAGTTTGAAACAAAGAAGTCGAGGATTTATTTCATTATTGATAGAATGATTCGTTTGGTCTTGAACTCTTCTAGTTTTCACTGCTACAATTGAGCGAGCATTTTCAGATATGAAAACTTCTCAAGACACCACTCGCAACAAAATGGAGTATGATATTTAAAAATGCAATGGTTTTGTATATTGAGAGAGAGATTGCCCATGACATTGATATAGATTACATAATTGATATATTTGATCTTTTGAATCGAAAAGTTCGAAATTGCTTGCTGCGACAAGTAGTGTTTATTTAAGTTACCTCTTTTGGCGTAAGTGTATTTTTTTGTTATGCGTACTCTATCACTGATTAATATTTGAACTTTTTGGAAAATATTATCCAGATTTGATGATTATATTGTGAAATCGTGGTTTGCACTTAATTTATATCATTAAAAATGTTTTGTATTGTTTCTAAATTAATTTTTATTTCTAGCTCCTCATATTTGAAATTCTGACACTACGACCCTGAATGTTACCTTACAAAACAACTTTTTGTTTATATAACAGTATGTGGTTATTTTCTAAAATTTTAATAGGTTACACAATCGGAATACAATTTCAATGTACTACATCCATATTAAATTAAGTCAACTTTATAAAAAATATGCATTTCAAAGATATTCCATATCAAACTGTTATTTCTATTAGACTAAACATTCACACGCAACCATCCTATTATCCTAATTCAAAAGAAAGAAAGTGTACCTGACCAATGATAAACGATTTGATTCTCCTTATCAATGTCTTATCAAGATAGGGGGATGTATTCAATATGAATATTTATTGACTTTTAATTACTTTTGTAGATTTTAAAAGTCTAGATGAATTCAATTAAGACTTTTACATACTCTATAGAAGTCTAGTGGTATTCAAAATAGACTTTCGTAGAGTTTTAAAAAAGTCAAGTGTTATTCAACATTGACTTTTAAAAACTCTATAAAAGTCTATAGGTATTCAAATTTTCCATAGACTTTTAATAATTTCATGGAATTCATTAACATACAAAAATTAAAGCCTAAGGTACAACTATAAATTGTAAAAAATTATATTGATTCAACCCAAAGATTTGGATGGATTTTTTAAACTTCTAACTCATACACAATCTATTTATTTTTCTCCCTGTCGCTTCACATCACCTCTTTCTTATCTTCTCTCCTCTCATCTATTTCTATCGCTCTCTCAAATTTTCGAAAAATATCTCTATTATATTTTCATCTTTCTTTTTCAAATTTTTCATTTTTTGGCTGATTGTTCATTTAATAATTTTTTATTTTAATATCACAGAAATTTTGAATTCTAAAATTGATTTTGTGATTTTTACTTTATGATTTATATAAATTAATGTAATATTCAATAATAATAAATATGATCCAAAAATGTCCTTAATTCTTAATAATTGAATAGTCTCGTAACAACTATGATTTTTTTAATTCATTTTAGCATTTTCAATTAATATGTAAGCTATGATATTTTTATACAAAATTATATTCACACAATACTAAATAATATTCTTTTCACATGTATATTATCAATTTAAAACAAGGTTAGAGGTTAATCAATTGATATATTTTGAAAAATTTACAAACATGCATACAAACCCATGTATTAAACATGTAAAGATTAAATGATTTAACTTTTTAAATAAGTAAATTTATTTATTAATATAATATTGAAAATAATTTCAAACTGATATGTTATATGTCAATTAATTATTGGTTCAAAGAAAATAAAAAAATAATATGTTATAATTAAGTACAAAATTTATAAAATTCTATAAAAAAAAGTCCACTAAAGTCTATAAAAATCTTGCAAAGAAGTCCACATAAATCCACATAAATCTGTTTATAAATCTGTGAGATTCTGTAAAAGTCAATAAAATCTATCAAATCCATAAAAGTCTATCATTTGAAAAAGCCATTAAAAGTAATCAAAACTCTGAATTGAATACACCTCACTTAGTCTATCGCACAAATTTTCCAGCACTCGACAATCGTAGACTACATGACAAGCATAGTCTACAAACTACCACGATAACCCGAGATTTACTCGATATACATCGAAAGATAACAGCAGCGAGTTACATTATTATAAAAATGCACCGATCGAAATTCAAATCAAATCATTATATTTTATTTATTTAAAACATTAACTTGGCGTGTAGGAAACTCTAAAACAAAAATAAAAAAACACAACACATCGCTCGCATTCTATATAACACATACATATTCTTATCCCATAATCATAAAATTTTTCACACTAACTTCCATTATCCAACTAAATTTTGGGCGAAGCAACTCAGAAAAGAAAACGAAAAAACCCAGAAAAATTTCCATGGCGACCACAGAGACAACCGAAAAGGGGCGCGAGAGCCCGAGAAGGCGGCGCCTCCGCCACCGAGATGAAAACTTCGGGGATGCGGTACCTACCAAGTACTTTGCATTGCTTGAGGTTGTGCTGAGATTCTTGTTGTTTTGCTTCGGCACTCGTGGCTGTGTTGGTGATTGTTACAAGCAAGCAAACGGAGCCGGTTCCAATATCGCCATTTCCGCCATTTCCTTTGGCCCTAAGGGATGCGAAATTTAATCATCCCCAGCATACATGTAAGTTTTTTTCACTATATATACATATATTTCATCTAATACATAAAAGATAAATCATATTTTTTAACCATGATCGAGTAGTATACATGAACTAGTGTATGAACAAGATAATTTTTTTCACAGAAGCTCATGTGGGATCGTTTCACTGATCAATTTTGTGAGACAGATCTCTGATCGACTCATGAAAAAATAATATTTGTATGTATAAACTAAGTCGACTAGTCTCACGAATATAAATCCATGAGATTGTCTCCTAGAAGACTTGGCTCTTATTTTTTTTGTCCATTCGCGTTTTTTCCTTAATTTAGTTGTTAGCGAAAAATGTTACCCAATTTTTAATTTCAAATTCTCTTTTGCATAGCTAATTTGTCTGTCTCCTTCTCTTATGAACCCAGTCCGTTGATTTTATGACATATTAAATGGATTTAATTAACAGTTGGAGCATAATAATTTGTTTGACCATTTCTATGGAAAAATATTCAAGTTTTGGTAAGAGTGCACTAAAACTATCAAACTCTAAATTAAATATTAAACCAATCGTAATCTATATATATATTATATATATATATATTAGGAATTTTTAATGGCAAAAACTTGTGTGAGACGGTCTCACGGGTCGTATTTTGTGAAACCGATCTCTTATTTGGGTCATCCATGAAAAAATATTACTTTTTATGCTAAGAGTATTACTTTTTATTGTAAATATCGGTAGGATTGACCCGTCTCACAAATAAATATTCGTGAGATCGTCTCACAAGAGACATACTCATTGTCAGTGGCACTTCAAAAAATTATTCTCACACTAAGCTTTTAACATTTTTGTATGGTATTTAAACCATAAAAGTGGAGTATAAGTTTAAATTTTGAAATGCCAATAACATTGTCAAGTGAGAATACACATTGGAGTGTCAATAACAATTCTCATATTTTTTTAGTTTTTTTTTTTTCAGTTTACAATTTTTTCTGAAAAAAGTAATAGAATAATTAAGCAACCTTAAAGAAGAGTGACACAAATTTCAACTGATGAAGAAAATAGCTTTGAAAAAGGAAAGATTCTGATCTTCAATAATTTGATTAGTTAGTGGCAGAAAAAAGTTATTAATGGTGCCCAAATTAAAGAATTACGAAATTTTTGAAATGTTGAGCGTACGTAGCTAATTATTGAGTCGAGTTTAAATAATAATCTTTATTTATTTTTTTTCTTTTTTTAATATAAAATTATTTCAACTATTATTTCTATTCTTTTATGGTCGATAAAAATAAATTGATCGAATAATATATAGGCATGCCCATGCTTATACAATAATTCAATCAATTCTTGCAGACGAGGAAAAAACATTTTAATCCGTAAAATATTGGCATCACCTAAAATGACAAGACAACATTAACAGACATGTACACCCCAAATACACAAGCAAACTTTGGACTTACTGAAAACTTTGTCATATAATTCCACGATTGTCCTAGGGACCTTTCTACTTAAAAGATTTGTTATACAATACACATTTATATATATACTCACACATAGCGATGGTTCCTGTTCATCGCGGTTGGGGGATGGCCGCTTTGGAAACGGGAACAACTGTCGTGGCAAAGTTTTATGCTAAAACGAGTGTGTTACTGGAACGCTGTTATTGTTGGAATATCACATATTTATTTATGTGCCTTCACGGAACGGAACGGAAGTCGTCACGGTTGTTTTAGGAATATTATTTTCGGTGCAGATACTTTGTAGCAGCACTCTCAGTTACAGGATTCTATGCCGTCATCTCCACTCTATTATCCTTCTACTCCCTTCTCAGGCCTGGCTGCTTCACAAAGGCACTGTCTCATTTTGTCATAATCGACGTGGTAAGTTTAATTTCAATGCCCCTGCTTTACTAACATCTTGGAAAAGTTTATAATGTAAAATTATTTGACATACAATTTTTTCGTTTTATAACGAAATAGTTTATAAAATATTATGTATAGCTGCCAGATATTTTACTCAAAAGAAATATAATTTAAGGTGCAAGCAAGGGCGGAGCCACATGCTCCTTTTACCCGGGTTTGGTCCAAAATTTTTTTTTAAAAAATTTATATGTAAATTTTGTATAATTTTGAAACTAATATGATATTAACTCGGGTAGATCAATTTAAAATATTAAAAGATTTTAGAGTTTAAAATTTCAGCCCGGACAGAGCATATTTCTGACTCCGCCACTGGTTGCAAGCACATAAATTTATCAAACAAAAAATTGTGGGAGCTAGAATTCTCGTTCATTTACTAGTATTTTCTTGATGAGATGTTCAAATATTGTGGAAATGAATTGCACCAAATGCGACGATGTTTTGTTTGCAGCTGCTGTTAGGAATTGTGGCTTCAGCAACTGGAGCGGCCGGTGCAGTCGCTTACATAGGTTTGAAGGGCAACTCCCATGCTGCTGGATGAAAGTGTGCAACATATATGATAAGCTCTGCAGGCGCTTTGGAGCTTCTGGGCTCTCTCCTTGTTTGGTATCCATCGTACTTGTGATTGCTTGTTTTGCTCTCAGTCTACACCTTGTCCAAGAAATACAGAATAGGGTCGCGAATAATCGAACATGTGTGTGTCAGTGTGTCATATTTAGATGTGTTTCTTGTGGAGTGAAGGGATGAAAGAACTAGAATCTGTATGTTTAATTTATTTGTTATGTATATTTGTTGACGTATCATGTACTTGCTTGAACTTCAACTACTGGATTGTGCATTTTTAATGTGTGAATTTCAAATAATCGGACAAAATTTGAGGAAACTATTTAATATGTGATCGAGACAAGGAATATCAGGCTTGATTCACACATTCATTAATGTGCTCAATAAGATTATGATAAAATTCCAGTTACTGTCACGCCCCAAGACCGACAGCCATAAAACTGAGCATTCTTCTTAGCGTCAACCTCAACAACTTACAGGTTTAGCAGACTCTACGGTAGGAAATGAATAACAGCGATTTGGAAATAAACTAAACCGAGACGTGGTTGCTTGATGATTTATACAGGATGTTTTTGTATGTTTTGAAGTTAAAATGTTGATGCCAAAGATTATAAGCCAAAATGCAACGATTATGTTATGTCTACGAATGGTTCATGTTCAGGAAACCTCTCCAAATTACAGCGATTGTGGTATGATTGCAAGTTGCACGAAAACAGATCAGATTGCTGGAGAGTGAACAGAGTTTTTGTGTGTAAGAAATGAAGACTAAATACAGAAAATTGTTCTAAACTACTGATATATATATATATATATATATACATATACAGACCCTTGCAAATTCCCAAATGGCTATGATCTGAATTAAAAGGAAATTAAGATTAAAAAAATTCAAGTCCAGGAAAATATTAATAGAGATGTGACGTTTGGATTTGTTGTATAACTTAAAAGATTAGAATTACACTATGAACACTTGACGTAACTTTTAGTAAAGTTATAACAATCTTTCAGTCCGGTATATCAACTTGCTGCTTGCCGTATGGGAAACTCCAACCAATTAAACACACCCCTTTCTATATAATACCACACATATTCTTATCCAATAAACATAACATCTTTCACACTTAAACTTTTGTCATCCAACAAAAGTTTGTCTGAAATAAATCATTAAGAACAAGAAACACAGATATTCCATGGCAACCACAGAGACGACAGAAAAGGTGGTGCTAGTGTCCGAAAAGGTGGAACCACCACCATCGGAGGCGAAAACCTCGGCAGATGCTGTGGCTACCAAGTACTTTGCCTTGGTTGAGGTTGTGTTGAGGTTATTGTTGTTTGCTTCGGCGCTTGTGGCTGTTGTGTTGCTCGTCACTAGCAAGCAAACGAAGAGATTGATGTTTCCCTCAATTTCCAATACCGTTTACGAGGGTTGCCAAATTCAACCACTCACCAGCTCTTATGTAAGTTATATTTCATCTAAATCTGCATGGCATGCGGATGGATTGTAGCTTAATCGACACTAAGATCTCAAGTTTAAGACGAGGTTTCAAGTTCAAGATATACCTATAACAAACCCTTCACCCAACTACAAAAAAAAAAATTTATGGAGTTGAATCTGATTCTTAGGTACTTGTAGTATGTGCAAACTAGTGTGTAAAGTATAAACTGTACGATTAGATTTTGTTAATATAAAAATTTAAATAAAATTACGTTATTATGACTTTGAAATATTATATTTGCCATATTTTTTATATATTTTTAAAATCAAAAGAAAATGTGTTATATATTCTCGAACTCGGAATAATCAAGTGTTGGCACAAATTTCAATTTACCGGGAAAACGTTTAAAGAAAGGAAAATCTGCAATAATTTATTTAGTTACTGTGCAGAAAAGGTATATTCCCACCAAAGATTTATTAAATCTTTGACAAATTTCCTTGGTGGCTGCCACTTATTCAATCTTTTCCAAATAAATATGCTTTACTAGCCCATTATGACTTGATTAAAGTACAAGCTTATGCAGTTTAATTCCTGATTTGAGTCCGAATCTTATATATTTAATTTTCTGAATTTAAAATTATTTGTAAGCTGAATTTTCATTCTATTTATTTCATTACTACTCAATCAAGCTTGACTAGTTTAATTTATGGTAATTAAAAAATAAATTTTTAATATAATAATAATCATAATTAAATCAAATTTTTTCCTAAATATAAACTTTATTCCATTACAAAATATTCCCATCACCTGAAATGAAAAGACACGAGCACCCAAAAATATCGCAAATAAACTTTGGAATTACTCAAACTTTCTATTCAAGAATTTTTTCTTCAATGGGGACCCTTCGATTGATTGGCATTCAAGGAGTACGTATAAATATATGTAAATATAATATATTCTCACTCAAAAAAAAAAAAACTAAAAAATATGTAAAAATTATGGATTTTTTTTATTGGAGACAAAGTTTGTTACAGTTGGATCTCGAAATCTGGCTCCAAGCTTCTGAAAACTTGGTGTCCGTAGACATGGAGTAATTTTAAAATTACTTCAAAACTAAAATTAGAGATGTTGAACTCTGTGCAGATACTTAGTAGCAGCACTCTCAGTTACAGGCTTTTACGCCATTATCTCGACGCTATTGTCCTTCTACTCTCTACTCAAGCCTGGCTGCTTCACAAAGGCGCTGTCTCATTTTGTCATACTGGATGTGGTAAGTTTTGTCACAACACCCGTCTGTCATACGTAGAGCTTCTCTTAAGTTCGAAAAGTTCATAAGATGTTACAATCGATATACTCAGGAATTTGAGAGGTAAATTCTATTAGGGCGAGTATGGATACAAGATAGTTTATCATTGTGTCGAGTTTGGCTTATACGGGCCACTGGAGTCAGGGCATTAGTTATCAAAAAGAATCTACCTAAAAGAATTGAGGAAATAATGAACGCAGCAGAAGTGACAATGTTTGTGTTTGCAGCTGCTGCTAGGAATTTTGGCTTCAGCAACTGGTGCTGCCGGTGGAGTTGCTTACATTGGTTTGAAGGGCGATTCCCATGTTTTTTGGATGAAAGTGTGCGACAAATATGGAAAGTTCTGCAGACACGTCGGAGCTTCTATCGCCGTATCCTTGTTCGGATCCATCGTGCTCGTGTTGCTTGTTTTGCTCTCTGTGTACTCCTTGTCCAAGAAAATACCGAAATAGGGTAGGTCGCGAATAATCAGATGTTTGTTTTGTGTGTGTGGGTGTGTGTGCCTAAATAGATTCGTTTCTTGTGCAGTTGAAATACTAAAGAAAAAGTAGAATTTGTATGTTTATTTGTTCTGTATATTTGTTGCTGTACCGTGTACGATTGAACCACTGAATTATGCAGTTTTAATATGTGAACTTTCATTACGCAAAGGAATAGTGTCAACTCGAGTGAATGAAACAAAGGCTTGAGACCTATGATAATGCACATGAAATTCAACAATTCATGAAAGATGATAATGGTGTGCAATGAATTCCTCCAAAAAAGACCTATTCAACATCTAATAATTAAACATGATATCAGTTGATAAGAAGTTATTATTTGACGGGAGTTGCATCAAAAAGCAACTAGCTGATATTTTATTTACAATAAACACTCGATGAGATTTGAATTTATAAATAGAGCCAACGGGCCAGCGGGACGGACTAGCTCAGAACCTCATATTTGGTGGGCGACAGGTTGGCAGCCAGTTTTTAGTTTTATTAGACGGACTAGTCCACAACCCACCCACCATTTAGCTAAGTGAGTGGGCGCTCGTTTGTGTAGGTTGGAAATTATCCAACCCAACCCACCTATTTAGTGATGAGGTTTAGCTCATTTTAACCGTTTTAATTTTAAGAAAAGTTTCGGGTTCTTGTGACCTGGATATATCTCCATCTTATCTTTTTATGATGTATGATTTTTAAAATTCAGTTTAATGGAGTTAAACTTCATCTTAAGAAGACATCTTTCGAGCATACTTCTCTTTAAGGCTTCATAGTGATTGCGACAACACTACTTGGCTACTCCAAAGAATAATGCCATAGAAAAATTACACATACAACATCAACGTGTGAAGGCTTTATCCTGCAAGATAAACTGATGATCATGACCGTGATGACCGAAGTTAAACCCTTTCGCCTTTATCCTGCAACTAAGCATTGGTTTAGCTTCACGCTCCTTCAGCGTATCAAACACAATATATGGATAGCTGACTCATCTTCCGACTCTCGTGGTTATTTCAATCAGTGAAGTAAAGGTTTACAGGTTGCTAATGGAAAACATCTGCCTAATAGATGCGGAGGTATGTCAATCGCCATGTGGTTGCTAATGCTCCACAAAAATACCATCGCTAGTTGAACTTCAACAGTGCTTATTCTCAAAACATTTTGTAAAGAGTTGAAAACCATTATATATAGTTCATGTTGTAAAGAGTTGAAGACCATTATATATAGTTCAATCATAGGTACAAAAATAACTAAACGGCACAATGATCGACTGTCTTCATGACAAAGTGTTGCAAAGAAAATGTAACATATACCAACTGTTAAAAACACATGCTAATAGAGATACAGATGCCAGGAAAACAAAGCCAATCGTTATACTCTGAATATGCCCTTCCTAGATGAAGATGGTCCATTAGGTTTTTGGATTTGTGTAACCCAGGCTTATTAGCTTTTGCATCAAGATTTTCTCAGCTTTTGCCTTAACACCCCATTACAGAAGACAAGAGAAACAATTATGACAAAGGCAGAAGGACCAGCAATGAGATCAACCAAGTACGAACAACTTTGAAAATAGTCATATAGTAAACTAAAGACCGTTAGAAAGAAAAATTTGCTAGACTAATATAAATTGGGGAGGGTTAAGAGTAAGAGAGGTATCTAACCTCAAGCATCGGGCTATTCTTTGGAAGATTACAAGCAAGGACGATATTGAGACCAGTCTTTAGAACTGAGCGTCAAGTCATACATTAGACAAAATACCCAGAGGAAAACGAAGTAAAATAACGTTAATCTAACTATACCTAATCGACGTGCGATGCCAGATCCAGTGTTATCACTAGTCCCTCCAATTACACAGGTCACACCGATTGTATCACTCTGTTCATGATCACAAACAGGAAAAAAAAAAAAAAGATGCAAAAAATGATCGATGGTCAACTAGTCCAACACTTAAAAACGCTGACTGCATTCAACAACTTTATTAACTATACGATAAAAACGATTCATTCCTCATTTGCAATCTTAAAATCATGTGCTATATTACGATCGGACGATATGATACTCTTAACAGAACTGCAATAAAAATAACTAACCAAAGGAAAGAAAGCATTATCTGCAAACAATAGAAAGAGTATACTTGACCTGTCGTGTAGGTGCAGCCGCATATAGATGCCCAAACTTTGAAGAATTGCAACCAATCCACGCATAAATCTATAGAGCAGGTAGAACTAAGGGGTCATTTTTGCGCACTTCAAAAGCAATAGATAGATTTTTCTCCAAGTCACAAACATTTGTATACGACAGTTTGAAATTCTTCTTCTTCTTTTTGTTTTTCCTAATTCACTTTCAAGAATCACAACTTTATCTGGGTATACCATGAATTAGCAATAAACCATTATGATTTTCATTTGGCATCGCAGCTAAAAAATTAGAACTTGAAAAGTAAAGTTCCAATTCCAAGAAATTAGCAGAAATACAATCACAAAACACACAATCAAACAAAGAAAAAACCATAAAAATACCGAGGAAAAAATCAGGAACAACACGCGAAAGTTCGAAAGAAATAAACAACAGCATCAACACAAATTCGAAAAAACGAAACGAAAACAACAAGAAACGTATCCAATCCAGGTAAATCCAGCTCGAAATCATAAAAGAAACGTAGGATCAAGATTTTTAACAAAACCTGTTTTTGAAGACCAATAATTTGAAAGTGGAAGGTAACATCGTCGGACACTTGAGAAAAGGAGGTGACTTTGACGCCACCAGACCCTTCACATGATGATTGAGCTTTGACTCTCAGTTGATTCATACTCCCGCCGAGTTTCTCGACGCCATTGCTACACATTTTTTAAGGTTCGTATGTTTTTGTTCGACTTGGATTCTCCTGGTTTTTTTTTTTTATCGATTACGATGGACTTGTTGCCAAGAAACCCAAAGGTATGGCACCAAACTAAAGAGAGTCCATGGGAAAAATATTATAACGTAAAATCTGTTGGATATCGGTTTTTTCGTGCCCAAAACGCAACGGAAGTTTAAAACTTTTAATTTATTTTGACAATCAAAATATATGTGTGTGGGAACCCGGACGCTAACTCAATCTTTTCAATCATCTTTGGGATAAAATGGATCAATTACATAAACTAGGTCGAAATTTTTTTTTTTTTAAAGTTGAACATCTCATAAGCAAGTGTACAAAATACTACAACAAGTTATGCTTCATCTTATTTAATTACAAGATCAAGTGCAATAACTACAACATGATCAAAAGTACAAGTCTTGTACAAAATAAAGTCATAACAAACTAGTGTTCATCAATTACATGTCATGTGTTGAACAACAGCTCTACTTCTAAGCCCGGATCACCACTCTAATCTCGATCTATCATGCTATTCTCGACCCTGATCCTGTCACACCTGTTGTCATGCACACATACAAACACAACAACAGCCGGATAACTCCGGTGAGAAACATATTTCTCAGTATAAACAATGTATACATGCATTTCATATAATCACATACAAAAGCATATAACATTTATAACACAATATGCATCGCAATCTACGAAAGCATAAATCGATACAAAACTGTAAATCAAACTCTTTAACTCTTATTCTTTGACTCGACTCTTATCTACACATCCCGGTTTGAATAAGAACGTAACAAGTCTCCCACCTACTCTTCCCAGCTAGGTGGTGGTACGTTCTTATTCCCAGACTTTGGCCCACTATATCGAACCTCTACAATATGATTCGATCTTCTCCTAAGCACATCGATATAAACCAAACGTCTAGTGACTTGGCACCTCTGCCCAAGACTCAAATGCATGCTTTGCTATAACTCAATAGACTAAGCATATTAATCTCAAGAATTGCAAACACATCAGAGCAATAACAATATAGTATGTGGTTTTGGGAAACTCAAGCTATCTCTTACTCGAGTTATCTCTCTCGGTTTAACATTGATTTATACCTTTTTTTTCGTAGTTCTTGGTTGAATCAAATCTCAATCTGGCGTTGTTCGTTCTTCGAAGCCTTCAATACCAAATCTGGAATGACATTCGAGAATTACAATATCATTTACAACTCAAGGCAAGACTTGATTTGATCAATCTCAATCTAATTATGTTTCGATGGCATAACAGCGCAATCTCGATATATCCGGCAACTCAATATCAATAGATACCAATCACAACTCATAACCAATAACAAATACAAGCTAGAACTCTCAAAATCTGCATAGTCTCGATCACATATAAGCTAGAAAATGATAACAATTGCATACGGTGTCCGTTCTTCGATCCAGTTTCGATTATAGGCTTATCATAATCTCAGGAACACATAATATCAATCAAAGTAGGATTTATCCAATATCAAATTTTCGAACCATACAGGAAAGTAATACAACTTACATCTTTTTGAAGCTATTGACAAGAGAAGCACGGAACTATGCTTGGATTAAAAATCGGACGGCCAGATCTTGCACAATCAACTTTCTAAAATCTAAGGAAGAAACTCAAGAACTTTCATGGAGCTTTCGGTTTTCTTGTTGTAATTCTGAACTGGAAAGGATAAGTTTACCTATCAACATGAATAGCAAGAAATGTGGCTCCTTGATCATTCAGCACGTCTCGCGCATATGTGCGTCCAACACCGGCGCATATGCTCGAGACCTACTGTCTCGGCGCATAGAAAATTCTTCTGCCCGCGCATATGCGCGAGATCTACTGTCTCAGCGCTTAATTTTTCACCTGCTCGCGCATATGCGCGCCTCTTCTCACGCATATGCGCGAGGTCTTCTGCCTCGGCATTGGCTGCTCGCGCATATGCGCGCCTCATCTCCCCGCATGTGCTCAAGGTCTGCTGGATTCCATATACACAATCACATGTTTTTCCCAATTCTTTCACAAGTCTTTCTCGGAGTGGTCCTTTCATAATCACAGCAATTTATAAATCAATAATCTCGTATTAAAATGATATAATCTCGGGCTATATTTGAGCACTCGTATGGTTTTATGAATAAACATTCATAGAGCGTTAGAATTTTATACCTTTGGTGAATTAAATCACTTGGCTCCAACTGATCCGGTATAGGCGGATCTAGCTCTTGATGAATTCCTATGAACGATCTTCAAAATCCTTTCTTTATTCTTCTGATCAGGTCCATGACTAGAAGATTTGATCCTCTTCCAAATTGCACTAGAAAATTTGGAAGAATTTTTAACGTTGTAGATCAAAGTATGAGAGACGGCTCAAACATTTTTCCAAAGAGAAGTGGCCGAAATTTGGAGAGGAGGAGGGGAGTGATTTTTCGAAAATCACTATAATGGAGGCTAGGGTTATGGCTTGATTATTACCTTTTATAATTAAGCCATGACCTAATTCACATAATTAACATTAATGAGCTTTGTTAATTAATTGGGCTAGTCCAACTAGTTTAATTAATTAATCAAATTTCATTAAGAACTTTAATTATTTAGTATATTGGACTTGTACTCCTACAAGTCCATTAAATATACTTCCTACCAATTTTAATTTAATATTTAATAAACTCAACTTTTGAGCTTAATAAATTAAATCGATAATAAATTCAACATTAGAATTTATTATTTAAATTATAAATTCAACTTCTTGAATTTTATCACTTCTAAAATTTAATATTTAATAAACCCAATTTTTGAGTTTAATAAATTAAATTCTCAGATTTCATAAATTCAACTCCTTGAATTTATTCTCCCAAATTTTATAAATTCATAAATTCAACTTCTTGAATTTACTATCTCATAAATTCAACTCCTTGAATTTATTTTCTCAAAATTTAATTATCATAAATTCAACTCCTTGAATTTACTATATCATAATATAAATTCAACTCCTTGAATTTATTCTCTCAATAGGAACAAACGATCCAGTGCTTATGTGACCTCAGTGGTTCAGGGATACAGCTAGCCATGAGTTCACAACTCATTGTGATTCAGGACATAATCCTTTATGCGGGCTTACCCTTATTTGCCCCATTCTATATATCAACAATTGATCATGAGAATGTCAGAAATCATATTTCTGATTAAACCATCGAACCATGGTAAGAGCGTCTAGTAGCATCGCCCCATGATTCCCTAGGTATCACTGATAGTGCCTGCAAGAACCAGTAGATTATGATTAGCATACAGTACGGTCCCTTCATCTCATATATCCCGATCGAATCTGCAACCATTGATTCACCGAAGGTTGCATATTAATTCGATAACTATATGATAACTATAAATAGTGGCATCGCATGTACGGTTGGAGAACTCCTTCTCTTACGTACATCTCATACTCTGGCTAGAGATTCCACGCACTATAATTTAATCAGATCATATAGGATATCCACACCCACAGGTGAACGGTGAATCCCCGACTACAATGCACTGGCTCCTATATGTGTTGCAACTGTACCCAACCTCGCCACCTAATGACTCTCCTGGAGCCGGTAAACGAGTCAAAGCACAGCCCTAGCATATAGAGCCTCAGTATTATCCCGGGTCGTAAAGACTAATGGTGTACAATCATAACCACCGACTTATCATCTCGATGAATGATAACCACTTGGAAAGTCCGAGGAAGGGTTGTTCGGTATAATCATCATATGACTACACATATGCATGTTTGGACATCTCTATGCCCTTACCAAGAAACGCAGTACACAACATCACAGATGCTAGTCTCGAGCCAAGCGACCTTTATCCATGTTTTAGGCGGCTAAATCGACTAGGTACGAATTTAGATCATACAGTATTTACAAACGAGTTTCAACATCGAATTGCGATTCATTTGTATTAAAATATAATCAAGGTCTTTATCTATGTTTGATAACATGGATATACAGATAAAGAAATAAAAAATCATGAAATAATAAATTGTATTAAAATAAATATTGTTAATTACAACTGAGTCAATAAAATCCCCAGCTAACAGTTGGCTTGCAGGGCATCTACTCTAACAATCTCCCACTTGCCCTAGAGCCAACTACCCGTAAACTTTAATCCAATTGCTTCGCGATGCTTTTCAAACAATGGTCCTGGCAAGGGCTTTGTAAGTGGATCAGCAATATTATCTGCAGAGGGGACTCTTTCGACTGAGATATCACCTCTTCCCACAATTTCCCGGATGATGTGGAACTTCTTCAGTACATGTTTGGATCGCTGATGAGACCTTGGTTCCTTTATTTGCGCAACGGCACCAGTGTTGTCGCAGTACACGGTGACTGGATCAACTCCATTAGGAATAACGCCCAACTCTTGGACAAAATTCCTCATCCAAACTGCTTCTTTTGCTACAGCAGATGCAGCAATGTACTCAGCTTCAGTTGTGGAATCCGCAACGGTTTCTTGCTTGGAATTTTTCAAAGAGACAGCCGCACCATTAAGCATGAATACAAAACCAGAGGTCGATTTCGAATCATCTACATCACATTGGAAGCTAGAATCAGTGTAGCCTTCCAATTTTAATTCTCCACCCGCATAGACCATGAACAAGTTCTTAGTCCTTCTCAAATACTTAAGAATATCTTTCACGGCCTTCCAATGCAGTGGACCAGGGTTCGCCTGATATCTGCTTGTAACACTCAGAGCGTAAGCAACATCGGGATGTGTCGATATCATACCATACATGATACTACCAATGGCTGACGCATATGGAATACGTGTCATCATCTCTATCTCTTCATCAGTTTTGGGACACAATGCTATAGTTAGAATAACACCATGACACATTGGTAAGTATCCTCTATTGGACTCTTCCATAGAGAATCGCTTCAAAATAGTATCGATATAAGTGGCTTGGGTGAACCCCAGCATCTTCTTTGTTCTATCTCTATATATTTGTATTCCCAATACATAGGATGTTTCACCCATGTCTATCATGGAAAATTTACTTGATAACCATACTTTAGTTGATTGCACTAATCCTACATCATTTCCAATGAGTAGGATATCATCAACATAAAGTACTAGGAATGTCATTGCACTCCCACTAACTATCTAGTACACGCATGGTTCCTCAGGATTCTTAGCAAAACCAAAATATTTGATAGTGCTATCAAATCTGAGGTTCCAACTCCTTGACGCCTGCTTGAGACCATATATTGATCTCTGAAATTTGTATACATTATGCTCACTTCCTACTGATGTGTATCCCTCAGGTTGAGACATATAAATTTTTTTTTGATGTCTCCATTGAGGATTGCAGTCTTTACATCCATTTGTTATATCTCATAATCATACCATGCTGCTATTGCTAGTAGTATTCTAATGGACTTAAATATAGCAACTGGTGAAAAATTTTTCTCATAGTCAACTCCTTGCCTTTGAGTATAACCTTTTGCAACCAGTCTTACTTTGAAGGTCACTAATTCCCATCCGCCACAAGCTTTCTTTTGTAGATCCATTTGCTTCCGATGGGAAAGATTCCCTCAGGTGGATCCACTAATGTCCATACTTAGTTTGAATACATAGAGTCCATTTCAGACTGCATGGCTTCAAGTCATTTGGTTGAATCAGTATCAGATATTGCTTCTTTGAAATTCATTGGATCACATCCAACACAATGCTCATCACGACATTGTTCATCAAGAAGCGTATATCTTACAGGTGGTCTAATAACCCTATCAGACCTTCTAGGAGCTTGTACTTCAACTACCGGTTGTTGGGAAATGGGTTCAACTTCTATAGTTGAGAGAGTATCTTGAATTTCTTCAAGTTCTATCATCTTGCCTTTTCTATCTAATAGAAATTCCTTTTCCAAAAAGGTGGCATTTCTTGAAACAAACACTTTTGTTTTATTAGGATGATAAAAATAATATCCAACAGAATTCTTTGGATATCCTACAAAGTAGCACAAAGTGGATTTGCTATCCAATTTGTCTCCCACTGTCTGCTTCACATAAGCAGGACATCCCCATATTCTAATGTAAGAATATTTGGGAATTTTTCACATTCATATCTCATATGGTGTTTTATCCACTGCTTTAGTACGGACATTATTCAATAACATTGCCGCAGTTTCAAGCGCAAAGCCCCAAAACGATGTTGGCAATTCAGTGAATCCCATCATGGCTCGAACCATGTCCATCAAGGTTTGATTTCGACGTTCAGAAACACTATTCAATTGTGGTGTTGCTGGTGGAGTCCACTGTGAGAGAATCTCATTCTCTTTTGATAACCCAAAAATTCAGCACTCAAGTATTCTCCATCTCGATCAGATCGAAGTGTCTTAATACTCATTTCTAGCTGTTTTCCTACTTCAGATCTGAATTCTTTGAACCTTTCAAATGCTTCAGATTTGTGTTTTATAAACATACCCATACTTCGAAAGGACATCAGTAAAGGTAATGAAGTAGGATTGTCTATATTTTGTGCTAACACTTAGCGGGTCACAAACGTCTGTGTGGATCATATCCAGTAGACCATGCGCACGTTCCACGTTTCCATTGAATGGAGTATTTGTCATTTTTCCTTATAGACATGATTTACAAGTAGGTAGAGAATTTATGTCTGACAAGTCAAACATGCCTTCTCTCACTAGTTTGTGCATCCTTCTTTGGAAAATGTGACATAGTCTAGCGTGCCATATTTGTGTGGGATTTGGATCATCTAACTTTCTTTTGTTTGTTGTTGAAATCATGTTTACTTGGACATTCACTTATCATTTCCAGAATATTTCTGGCACATATAATTTCTTATGTCCGGATTTCTTGTAGTGAAATAAATATGTTCTAACTTATCCGGCTTTGTAGGCCTTTTAACTGTCCTTCAGAGTTTGCCTCTTATTGGGTTTGTTTTTCTTGTGAGGGACATAATATTTCTTTCTCATACCTTGTGGGCCATTTTTCGTCTGACGAGAGACTCATTAGAAAAACAACAATTCCCTGTTTTATAGTGATATCATAAGTTATAAGCGTATTGACTAGCTATTCAATGCTATCATCTATCTTATTCAAATTGAAGTTCACCATAACCCCGTCAAATGAGGAAGAGAAGAAAACAAATTGATGTCATCAATTAACTCGTTAGGAATCACATATTCCAGGCCCACCACATTCTCAATAAGCCCAATCATATTTACACCAAGTTCATGGTCCAGAGCCCCATTTTGCATGCATGTAGTCATGAGCTTTTAAAAATGGTGTGCATCACTGTACGAATTTCATGTACCATGCAACTCTTGCATATGTATTCGAATGTCAGCAACATTCAACATTTCCTCAAACTGTCCTTATAGTTCATTTGACATAAAAGCGAGCATGTTACACTTTAGTTTGCATACTATGGTCCTACCATCTTGCATGCTTTGTCAGCATTAGTGTGTATGTCATTTTCTCCGAATTCAGAACAATTTCCCAACCAGTCTTGAAAATTAGATTCGGTTAGCTTGTTAATAACAGAAATGTATTACGTGACAAAATCGAAAAAATACTGATACGAAAACAGAATAATGGTTGCTGATAATTTTAAAATATTTCTAAGATATAAAATATGGATTTCATTTTATAAATTTCACTCCCACTATTTTGACATTTCCACCATCCTCTGATGAAAAAGGAAAATCGTATTTCCTTAGTGGACACGTAGAGTCCAATTAGCCAATTATAATCCCGAATAATATCAGCCAATTATAATTTCTAAAAGGTAGAATTCAATTGCATCCCTATACAACTTCCACGTGTTTTGCCTCACGTTTAATAAGGACCCAATAATATGACGCTGTTTATTTTCGCGTGTCAAACCGACCCATCAATGTTGAATTGTAGTAGACAGTCGCCATGAGTTCCCCCAATAATATGAGCCGAATTCATGGGAGTTTCACTCAATTCACAACATATTTCCGGTGGAAGTCACAGCTTTCTGGCGTCCAGGCCTCCCCAATAATATGAACCAGACACTGTCCGCGGGTAGCGATCAACATGCAACCACGGTTGATAGAAGTCAAGGAAAAATTAAACTCTTTAATTTTTAGTTTTTCGGTTTGATATAAATTTTGAATCTTATTCAAAATGAGGGATTTTAATTTTAAAATTGTCTCATCATTTTAGTTTAAAAATCGTGTGCCACGAGTTTGTATGTTTGCCGGATTCATGCAACTATATTATTTAATAATATTTTACATGTCTTCATCTTTTTCATCGGGCCCACCATTTTCCAATCTTGATCTCCCACTATTTCTAATAATTATATTTAAATAGCCATGGCACATAAGTGATACATCTCATCGAGGTGGGAACGGGCCATAAACAAAGCACACTTTAATAATATCAAATATTAACAAAAAGAATAAAAACAATAAAATATCCTAACATACACCTAATACATTGGTCAAGGCTTTCGATCATTCTTCATGCATTTAATATCAAATATTAACATCAATTTAATTAAACAAATTTAATTAATTGATAAATCATATATCTAATAATTTTATCACTAACCACCACAATTATTAAAAAATTTAATAAATTAAATAAACTCCTTTATTTAATTTCCAATTAAATAAATAATAACTGATTTCTTATAAAACTCATTTTACTATAAATAATTAAAATCATATTCTAATTATTTATTTTACAAGAAAATTATTAATTTTCCAAAAATAAAAATTGAACCAATTTTCAAAAATATCAATTTTACCCAAAACAATTCAAGCCCATCATACAGCACGCTTCCCGAGACACTTCCGGGCAGCAGCCCGAACGTTTCGGGTAGCCGCAAGGGCCCTATGCGCGCAGGGCGCGCACAGCCGCGCGCGCATCGCGTGCAGCGTGCGGGCGCTCCCCACAGCGGGCGTGCGCAGCGGCCGCAAGCTGTGCGGACGCTCCGTACTGCTGGCGCGCGTACAGCCGCGCACTGTGCTGACACTACGCATAGCGCGCCCGCGCCCGCTGTGCACTGCCCGGAATAGTTCCGGGCAGCCTCCATATTTTTTTTTGATTTCTGGAAAAATAAACTTTTTAATGGTGCATCAATTTTCTGAAAAATTTTCTTGTGTGGTTAGAAATAAATTATTCAATATGATTTAAAATCATACGATATTGAGAACCTGGCTCTGATACCACTGTTGGATCTCGGTTTTTTCGTGCCCAAAACGTAGCGGAAGTTTAAAAATTTTTAATTTATTTTGACAATCAAAATATATATGTTTGAGCACTCGTATGATTTTATGAATAAACATTCATAGAGTGTTAGAATTTTATACCTTTGATGAATTAAATCATTTGGCTCCAACTGATCCGTTATAGGCATATCTAGCTCTTGGTGAATCCCTATGAATGATCTTCAAAATCCTTTCTTTATTCTTCTAATTAGGTCCACGACTAGAAGATTTGATCATCTTCCAACATACACTAGAAAATTTGGAAGAAGTTTTAACGTTGGAGATCAAAATATGAGAGACGGCTCAAACCTTTCTCCAAAGAGAAATGGCCAAAATTTGGAGAGGAGGAGGAGAGTGATTTTTCGAAAATCACTATGATGGAGGCTAGGGTTATGGCTTGATTATTATCTTTTATAATTAAGCCATGACCTAATTCACATAATTAACATTAATGGGCTTGGTTAATTAATTAGGCTAGTCCAACTAGTTTAATTAATTAATCAAAGTCCATTAAGAATTTTAATTATTTAGTATATTGGACTTGTAGCCCTACAAGCCCATTAAATATACCTAATACCAATTTTAATTTAATATTTAATAAACTCAACTTTTGAGCTTAATAAATTAAATCGATTATAAATTCAACATTAGAATTTATTATTTAAATTATAAATTCAACTTCTTGAATTTTATCACTTCTAAAATTTAATATTTAATAAACCCAACTTTTGAGTTTAATAAATTAAATTCTCAGATTTCATAAATTCATCTCCTTGAATTTATTCTCCCAAATTTTATAAATTCATAAATTCAACTTCTTGAATTTACTATCTCATAAATTCAACTCCTTAAATTTATTTTCTCAAAATTTAATTATCATAAATTCAACTCCTTGAATTTACTATATCATAATATAAATTCAACTCCTTGAATTTATTCTCTCAATGGGAACAAACGATTCAGTGCTTTTGTGACCCTCAGTGGTTCAGGGATACAGCTAGTCGTGGGTTCACAACTCATTGTGATTCAGGACATAATACTTTATGCGGGCTTACCCTTATTTGCCCCATTCGATATATCAACAATTGATCATGAGAATGTCAGAAATCATATTTCTGATTAAACCATCGAACCATGGTAAGAGCGTCTAGTAGCATCGCCCCATGATTCCCTAGGTATCACTGATAGTGCCTGCAAGAACCAGTAGATTATGATTAGCATACAGTACGGTCCCTTCATCTCATATATCCCGATCGACTCTGCAACCATTGGTTTACCGAGGGTTGCATATTAATTCGATAACTATGTGATAACTATAAATAGTGGCATCGCATGTACGATTGGAGAACTCCTTCTCTAACGTACATCTCATACTCTGGCCAGAGATTCCATGCACTATAATTTCATCAGATCACATAGGATATCCTCACCCGCAGGTGAGCGGTGAATCCCCGACTACAATGCACTGGCTCATATATGTGTCGTAACTGTACCCAACCTCGCCACCTGATGACTCTCCTAGAGCCGGTAAACGAGTCAAAGCACAGCCCTAGCATATAGAGCCTCAGTGTTGTCCCGGGTCGTAAAGACTAATGGTGTACAATCATAACCACGGACTTATCCTCTCGATGAATGATAACCACTTGGAAAGTCCGAGGGAGGGTTGTTCAGTATAATCATCATATGACTACCCATCTGCATGTTTGGACATCTCCATGCCCTTACCAAGAAACGCAGTACACAACATCACAGATGCTAGTCTCGAGCTCAAGAGACATTTATCCATGTTTTAGACTGCTGAATCGACTATGAACGAATTTATATCATACAGTGTTTACAAATGAGTTTCAACATCGAATTACGATTCATTTGTATTAAAGTATAATCAAGGTCTTTATCTATGTTTGATAACATGTGTATATCGATAAAGAAATAAAAAATCATGAAATAATATATTATATTAAAATAAAAATTGTTAATTACAACTGAGTCAATAAAATCCCTAGCCAACAGTTGGTTTGCAGGGCATCTACTCTAACAAAACCGACACCGAGCATCTCTTCATAAATCCATTGCCTAAACAAATCGATTTTTTTAATTGAATTTGAGCACATATTAGTTCATTATTCGCAAATCGTTCACGGGTTTTGATATTTTATTAATATAATACAAATATATATTAAATAAATAAATTTCGAGTATTTCAAATGTTTATTTATTGGCAATAGTTAGAACAGCTCACGAACATGTTCGAATCTTACCGACCCGAATTTTCCACTTATCCTTGAAAATGAAGCATCCAAAAAATGGAGCCGGAAATCAAGTTGTTCACGGACTTATGTGACTTGCCATAAATGGCATTGTGGGGAAATATTTATTTTTTTAAAGGAAAAAAAAAAGCTTTGAAAATATTTCTTTTGTCCAAAATTAATTGTTGACTTTGAGAATTTAGTGAAGTCCTGATATGCTGGTTTACCAGTATTGTATAAATGCGAACGAATTTAAATTTTATGCGTGATCCTTAAAAAACAAAATTGACTTCAAATCCACCACAACATTGAGTTTGAAATTTTTTGGCTTGGCAGATGTATAGTATCTTTTATCTACTCAAAACATGACATGTGTATTTGAGTGACGAATCATGTTCATATATCACTAATCCATATATCATTATTGAATGACTGATCATGATTTATTCACTCAGTATATATGTAATGTAGGGATGTCAATGGGTCCGGATTTTACCCAGACCCGCAATGAACCCGTGTGTATAGGGTGGGTTTGGGCATACTAAACGGGTCATGGGGCGGGTCTCGGGTCCAATTTTTCAGACCCGTCCAGATATGTGGCGGGTCATGGGTCCTATAATACTCGTCCCATATATGTGGATATAAATATTCTAGAGTTTTAGTTTTATTAATTTTCATTTTTTTAGTAGCTCACTTCAACCATAACGATCTTAGCTATTCCTATGTCAACTGTTGTATTTGATTCTCTTTTTAGCAATAATGGAAGAATAGTTGGTCCTCATCTTAGTAAACTTAATCCAACGACTTTGGAGGCATTGATGTGCTCGCGAAGATGGTTGTGGGGTGATGTGAAAGGTATAAATCACAGTTTTATTTTGTTATTGTACTTTCATTTTAATTTTTTTACTGTACTTTCTCTATTTAAATTACATTTTTTTACAATTTGAAATTACAGTTTTATTTTTTCAATGTATTTTCTCTATTTAATTTTGTAGTTAATTCTTCAAGTAGTTTACCAACTTGTCCCACTATTTTTGATGATGAGGAAAATGATCCCGAAGAATGTGTCTGAAATATTGCCTACTCGCTGATTTTATATTGATCTGTTTAAATTATGTTATGACTTATTTTTGGGGATGTCAAGATTTTTTTGGAGAGCTAGTAACTCTTTTTTTATGTAATTCTTTATGTCGTGAAAATACTTTGTTTGTTATTATTAAGTATGGTCGAAGTCATGAATTAATTTTCCACAATGTTGTATTTAAAGGCTTGTCTGTTTCATAATTCAGTCATGTGAGAAGAAAGATTAATTTTTTATTTTAAAAAAATTCGGGTCTCACGGGTCTCACGGGTCTACCGGGCCCCGTTTCGTATTCGAGGTGGGATGGGTCCGAAGAATATTTAAACGGGGTGGGACGGGTAATGGGTCAAAGTTTTTTTCATGGAGAGGATCTTGGGTTTAGCCAAACCCACCTCACACCCGTCCCAATGACATCTCTAATGTAATGTAATGAGTGGATGTACAGATGGCTTGAACAAAACCAGACCTAGGACTATTTTTTAAGGGGGAAAAAAGGAAGTCAGAGCGATTTTTAAGAAAATTTGGGCGGCTGTAGAGTATATATATTTGGAAGCTAGAGGTGTGCGTTTGGGGCTGCATTCACATCATCGGGCCAAAGCCCACGTCGGGATATATGGCGGTGGATTGATAGATAATTCAAATCAAGATATTGAATTTAATTGGATGAAATATATTTTAATACGATTTTATATTATTTAAATAATTTTTTTCACCATATTTAAATTTAAATAAATTTATAAAATTTATGTTATTTCCATTTAAAAAATTGTAATTCCAAAATAATGGATTTTTTCCTATTAATCTTTTCTATTCATGAAGAGTTTCCATTTTTGTGGGGATGAAGTAATTCAAATAAACCGAGTTGATGATGAAAAATGAATTATACATATTAAGTGACGAATAAACATGGTCGTTATAAAAATGAAATCCAAGAAAACCACTTAAATATTGTCGCAAATTTATGTAAATTCAATGTTTTATCATGTTAGCTGTCTTTTTTATAATTTACGAAATGATTATGAATATGATTGAATTCGAATCATGATCTTCAATAATCATGATTTATTTCTTCAAAGTTAAACTTTATGATCTTTTCATGTAAATGTATATATATTTGAGCATCAAACAGGGGGAATATTTTTGTTTTGATTGAGTGATTTGGATTTAAGAGTGGATTTCAAATAAATGGAT
The DNA here is from genome assembly GCF_025594145.1 of Primulina tabacum. NCBI lineage: Eukaryota > Viridiplantae > Streptophyta > Magnoliopsida > Lamiales > Gesneriaceae > Primulina > Primulina tabacum. The sequence goes on from NC_134558.1 coordinate 18,663,014, forward strand.
TTGAAATCTCCTGTTCATTGAATCTCTTGTTTTAATGAATATTGAATTTTCAAAATAGATTTTAAATCTAATACTTTGAAATATGTTGTTTGTCTACAGGATTTAGAATTTCAAATTGTAAATGAAAAAAAATTTATTCTATTATTCAACATATATTTTGAAATTGAAAATATCATTAAATTTTGTATTTATACATAATGATATTTTGACAAATTGAAGTTTTACATTAATTTTTTGTGATGTAAAATTTGATGTGTAAATATTGAAGTACATGTAGCATCACTAAAAAATAAAGCAGATTCAAGAAATTGTATGAGCAAATTGTAGAAAAATTCCCAATCAGAAACTTGATTTTGTGTTCAGTCCCTACATATCAACAAATTCTAATTTACAATCTCTGACAAACTATGAAACTTATTTTTCACTGCCTGATGGACTTATTTGCAACATTTTTCCACGTAATTAACCATTCTCCTACCCTTCCCATCTGCACTCCTTCCCCTTACCTCCCACAATTTCTCCTAATTATTATTTGCTTAACTCATGCCTCCTCCTTCTGTGAACATTCACACTTTTTTCTTTCTTTTTCGGAATAACACACGTTCCCTCTTCTCTCAACTTGGAAACCCACGATAAAAGAACCCACCCACTTGCAACTAGACGAGCCGAAGCAACACATGAGACGAAGGCAATGAGTTTTTTCTCCAATTTACTATATTTTCATTCGATTTCTCTTTTTTTTTTCTGGTTTGTGCTGGATTTTTTTTTTTGTTTCTTGTTGATTTATTGTGGTTTTTCAATTTTATTATTTATTCTTCTTTTTGTGTTGGGCTCTCTTCATATTTGCAGGTTTATGTGTGATTTGCTTGTGGTTTCTTGTTGTGGTTTGTCATTGATTTTCTCCTTTTTTTTTTAGTTGAAACTCACATTTCATTACTTTCATGTGATATAACGAAAGAAATGAATACATAAAAAACAAAAAAATGAGAGATTGTAAACTCATAGAACACAAAAATAAAAATAGGTAAAATATATGATTTGTGCTGGTTTTTTATTGTCGTTGGTTTCTCTTCGATTTATGCTAGTTTCTCATCGAACTGTGCTAGTCTGTTTTCAAATTATTCTTGCTTTTCTTCGATTTGTGTTGGTTTGTTTAGTTTTTAGGGAATTTAACGATACATATAAGAAAATAGTATAGATCTAATATATATATTTTTAATCATACTATCATATATTTTATGCAAAATTTTAAAAACAAGTCGATGAAAATGAGGTTCGTATGCGGAGCATAAAAGATGCAATGTCAAGATGTTATACTTATTTTAGAAAAGTAATGAACAATTTTGAATCAAAACTCATTAGAGAAAACGAGCAAGTATAATAAGTACTATTTTGGTAAATTGTCGAAGATGCCTAAACTCTTCGTGTATAGTACCAGAGTTGATGGGGTATTAAAGAGTTTCAACTGTTACTCCACTTTCTTTATCTCTGGGAAGGACATTGTCGTCCCTTTCACATCATTCGAGTTTTTATCGTCCTTGGTCTGTCGCAAGGGGGCCAACCTGTAAACCAAGATTTTGGAACAAAGTCAATTTTTTATCATTTTATTTTGCAGCGAAGCTTAGTGAAACGACCTCGATTTTTTTTATTATAATCATAACTCGAAAATTCTAAAATAAATAACTTAGCATTTCTAACCATCATGATAAATTAACAACTAAAATATCAAGTGCATAAAATAAAATCCCTAAATCATCAACTAACAAAACATCTTAAATCAGCCTTTAAAAAGATCAACTAACAATAAAATAAATCATAAAAATATCTATAATAAAATCATTATCATAATCTTTTAAATCTTATATCTAACAATCTAGTGCGGAAACATAAAGATCCCTCGGGAGCGTACTGCTGCACTTGATCCACTCAATTGTCAGCGCCTGCCATAAAATCTTCAAATCCTGCATCATACAAACCTAGTGAGTCTAATGACTCAACACGTTCTAAACATGAATAGCAAATAATATATATACAATTACATGCATTTAAAAATTCATATTTTTATTTAAAATAACTTTTGAACAATAATAAACCATTTAAAATCATTTAAGTATAAATAAATCATTTCAAAAACTTTAAGCCTAAATCATATATCATAAAATCATTTTAATCATAAGCTTTCAATCATATATCATTTTGGGTTAAGTTTGATATTTGAAAGTGACTAGCATTTATCCTTTGGTCGACTGATCAGTCTTCAGCTCCACATGGTCCATGGGGGTGAGCACTAGGCTCCACCATGGAATTACGATCATCGGGGCTCCCTCAGGGGCCTTCTCCCATAGACGGGCTCCCTCTGGGACCTTTTCCCATAAATAGGCTCCCTCTGAGGCATTCTCTCGTAAATGGGTTCCCTTTGGGGCCTTTTTCCCTCACGACATCCCCACAAAATCATATATTGTTTGTCACAGTCAATTCACAACCCTTGAAATATTTTTTTTTCTTTAAAAATCATAAAATAACACAGCTTTCCAAAAATAACAATTTAGACAGTAAAAATTGAACAGTTTTACCATAAATCATAAAATATCATATTTTCAACAAAATCATCATTTTAAATCATAAAATATCATTTAACATGCATTATAATCCTTCGGGACGCTGCCAAGCTATTTGTAATTTCTTAAGTGTAAAATTACCGTTTTGCCCCTAGATGTAAAAATTATCGATTTTATTTTTTTCTCACTTTAAATGACATGGGCATATTCCAAATAATTATTTAAGCTTAAATATAATTTTTCACAATTTTATTCCGCATATCTAGGCGTTTCAATTAATTCTTTAATTAACGTTTCGTGAGCCGATTAAATCCCAAATAAATTCAAAACTCATTATTTTCTTCCCAAATTTTAAAAATAACATTTTTATTACTTATTCTACCCTTGTGAGTCATGAAGCACACCCGTAGACCCATTGTTCCAATTTTATTCTTTTAAATCTCGTTTTTTACCCTTAAAATCTGTAGTACGGTCCTCAGGTGCTGACTGTGCTCCTCCCTGCTCTTCGAATAGATCAGGATATCGTCAATGAAAACTATGACGAACCGATCCAAGTATGGCTGAAACACGTGATTCATGAGATCCATGAAGATCGCTGGCACGTTCGTCAAAATGAAGGGCATCACCAAAAACTCATAGTATCCATAACGCGTTCATAAGGCTGTCTTATGCACGTCAGACTCTTTCACCTTCAGCTAATGGTAATCGGATCCAAGATCTATCTTTGAGAACACTGACGCTCCCTGAAGCTGATCAAACAAATCTTTGATCCTCGGAAACGGATACTTGTTCTTGACTGTGACTCTGTTCAGCTCTTGGTAATCGATGTAAAACCGCATGCTGCCATCTTTCTTCTTGACAAATAGTACCGGTGCACCCCATGGAGAAAATTTAGGGCGAATGAAACCTTTATCTACCAAATCATGTATCTGGTCTTTCAGTTCTTTCATCTCTGCAGGTGCAAGACTATAGGTTGCCTTAGAGATCAGCACTGTACCTGGCATGAGCTCAATAGAAAAGTCCATCTCTCTGCCTGGTGGAATGCCTAAAACATCGTCAGTAAAAACACTGGAGAACTCACTGACCACATCCACATTCTCTAGCTTTTGACTGACTGGCTCTGACACTGATACAATGCTGGCCAAAAATTTCTGACATCCTCTCTTCATAAACTTCCTCCCACACATGCAGAAAATGATGTGCGGCAACTGCTGGTGTGTGGCTGCCTAAAAAATAAACGGCTTACCACTGGGCGGTCGGATAGACACTGACCTTTGTCGAAATTCTATGACAGCTCCGTTCAAAGAGAGTCAGTCCATACCCAGAATAATGTTGAACTTCGGCAACGGTAGCACTACCAAATCTGCCTGCACCGCATATTTCTGTAACCGAAGCTCTAATATCTTTACTATCTGAGAAGTGAACATCTGATCCCCGAATGGATACGATACTCTGAACCCTAAATCCATTGCCACTGGTATGATTCATAGTCGCTTGACGAAAGGTTCAGATATATATGAATGTGTAACCCCTGAATATAGCAATGCATGCGTAGATACACCTGAAATATATATCCTACATGCGACAAAACATACCATCAAATCTAATCGTATTGAAACTTAAGAAATTTCTTATCGGCAATTATCCCAAAATCTTAAAAAATTCACTGGATTAATCCCAAATATTCTTCAAAATTTGCGAAATTGACTTCAAAATTTTCGAAATTGCAAGTCAGCCCTTAAAGTTTCGAAGATTACACTTTGGCCCTATGAAAATTTTCGAATATTGTAACTCGACCCCTGAACATTTTCGAATTCAAACCCCATAAAATCATAGAGTTTTCGAAAAATTAGAATTAAATCCCCAAAATTTCAGAAGTTTCGAAAATAGTCCCCTAAAAATCTCGATTTTTTCAATTAAGTCCTCGTATTATCTGTTATTACAATTGGATCCTAAAATCCTCCAATTAAACAATTAAATTCTTAATCTCAACTAGGTAGAGCATGCAACCTAATTTGTTCTAAGTTATCAATCCCATAATTTAATTCTCATCCTAAGCATAAAATCCATACAATCAAGTGATAAATCAAAATAAAAACATAAGGGTTACCAGTAAGCATCGTCGAATCTGGCTCTGCCTCGGCCTCCTCGGCATGCATCACATATGCTCGGCCGGTAGTGGAGCCCATGTTCCTAGGGCAGTCTGCCGTTTTATGACCCTCTTGCCCACAAATGAAGCATTTGTAGGTCCCCCATAAACACTCGCCGAGGTGGAACTTGTTGCACTGCGTGCATAGCTGTCTCTCTGTCGGCTTCAGAGCCCCTGGTACATGCTGTGGCTTCTGCTGACCAGGCCTCCCACTCTGTCCCTTGGGCCTCTGCTGCCCCTGCTGCCTCGGTGGCCTGGTAAACTGATTTTTGCTGGAAGCTGGACTGAGTCTACTATCTCTTTCGCTGCACCTCAAAATCAATGTCTCGTAGCGCCTGCTCTGCCTGAAAAGCACAGGCGACGGCGGCGTCATAACTCGCCGGTCTCATCAGCATAACGTGCAGGGTGGGTCTCAGTTCGTCCATAAAATGCCTCAGTTTCTGAGCGGCATCTCTAGCGATCAAGGGCACAAAATGGTAGTCCCTGTCAAACTTGCGGATAAACTCCGCCACAGATAAGTCCCCCCCATCGGAGACTCATGAATTCCCTCGTCAGGCGACCTGTGATATCCACTGGGAAATACTTGTAGTAGAACATCTCCTTGAACTGCTCCCAAGTGAGGGTGGCCAAGTTCACTCCGTGGGCAGGTCCATCCCACCATAGGGATGCATCATCCCTCGGCATATAAGCGGCACACCTGACCCGATCGTCATCCCTCATATCAAGGTACTGAAAATGCAGCTCCAGAGATCGAATCCAACTCTCTGCCAAGAATGGATCAGTGGTGCCCCCGAACTCTTTCGGGTTGAGCAGTCTAAACTACTCAAAAATATCAGCCTGAGGTCTGAAATCCTGCTATACCTTCTCTAATAGTCTAGCCATACCCTCTAGTACTCGAGTAGCTACATCCCCTGGCGACGGTGGTGGCGGAAGGTCTCTTCTGCCTCACGGAATCTCATCCTGACGATCTGCACTAGGAGCGCGTCTGACAGGCATGATATCTGAATACAGTCTAATTTATAAACGTAAGCCATCATGCAATTTAATCTAGATTTTTCAAAATAATAAGTCTTTAAATCATAAAAGCAGCTAAACATGCACAGTAAATCATCTTAAAATATATATCATACAATCATGCAGGTGATAGCAGTAAATCATTTAAAACATTTAAAACATAAAAGCTTATAGACTTGAGGCTTGAAGACCGAGCTGCAGGAAATGGCGGTGGCACAACCCTATACAGGAACCTAGCTCTGATACCAACTGTAACGTCTACTAATTTAAAATGCTGCTAATTTTTTTATATATATATAAAGCTCACATTTTCGAAATAAACACTTAAATACTTTTACATGAATGCAACCCTACTGAAAAATATATTGTTTAAAAATAATCGTAAATATTTGATAATTAAAAATATAGCATTTTAAAATGGCCAAACTCATCCAATAAAATAAGCGGTAAACATAATCGAGTAAAATCCTAGTAACCATCAACGTGTCAAAACCAATGTAAAAAAAAATATTCATGTCCTTACTAATCTCATAAAATCATAATGCGGAAGAAATATGGTCCTCGGGTCGTGCGCCACATCAGTCCTGTCTACTCAGAATTCGGCACCTTCAGTCCCCTCATCGACATGCTCACCTGCATCATTCACACTTAGTGAGTCTAAAGACTCAGCACACATGTACGGAATAACAAGTACATATACATAGCACACAACAATGAAAAATATATTGTAATCAATATATTTTTCATGAACTTAAAAAGCGTAAATGTAAACGTGTCATATGAAATCATAACATGTCAAAACAGCTCATCGTATCATCATATCCTTACACATTTACTTTAATTGAATGCAGTTTATTAGTTGTGACTTTCTTATTAGTTTTATCGTTTCATCATTATACGATGGATCCATCTACATAAAACTGTGGTGCCCGACGGCTGTTGGACATCAGCGACAGTATTACCCATTCACTGTGCCTAGGCTTCATCATTAGCATTTACATATACATCGTTAGTCACAACAAATTCTTATCCTTCAAAACATCATCATTTTCATCACATATCAAAATCGTGCACAAACGTAAGTTTTTCTTAAAATCAAACATGCAACGTATTTTCATAATTACATAAAAATCATGATGCATAAACATTTAAAAACTTGATAAATCTGTGCTCAGAGTGCTACCAGAAGTAAAATCTCACCCCCGGTGCAAAATGATCATTTTGCCTCTTGAAACCAAAAGTGACCATTTTACCCATGGATCTCTAAATTTCGACCCGAAGTTTACCAAACTCCTTAAAACATCCCAAAACATATTTGAATTTTTCTTAGACGAAAACTCGAGCCCATTTTAGAACTTAATCGACTCGTTTTAAAACTTGGACCGGGGTCCCGGTTTTAATCTGAATCAACCCGAAACTTAATCGAAACTTTCCAAACTTAAACCACAACCTAAACACATCCTACCAGCTATAATCAACCATATTCCACACATTTTGAACCCCCTACACTCGGTTGCAACCTGCTGAAAAAAAAAATTTGTACGTATAAGCCCTAACCCTAGTTGCACCCACGGCTCCGAATTCAATCCTAGACCAAACACCAATGCATACAGCCCTCAACCAACTATCCTAAGGCCATGACCAAGTCGCGGACTCACTGCTGGAACAACTAACTCATGCCTATTGGACCATGCACTCAGCCCCACGCATTACCTCCGAAACAAGCCAATACTCTAACCTAATCACCACCAACGCTATGGTCGACTACTAGAGCGAGACCAACCATCGTGGAGCCCTTCCAGACCACGTCTCAGACCCTTTAGGATCTGCAACGTGACTCCGCGTGACCCCACTACAGCCAGCCCTAGTCCCGAAGCCAACATAACCCAAGTGTCGACCTACACCCCTAGCCCGCTCGGTTTCCTCCTTGGCTCAACCATTTTATAATTCCAGCACCAGGACACCCTCCCTCACGACATGCACCGCCCCTCTAGCATCAATATCGACAGCCCCTTGCAGACAATAACAAAAACGTGAGTTGGGAAAATATTTTTATGCAAAAATCGCGACAACCGAAATCATAAACCTTTTATCATGCAAGGACCGATCCAACTACATATCAAGTGCACATATAAGCATAAATAATGTATGAATGATGCAGAAATAAAGTTACATGGCTTGCCTTGATGTTTTATGATCGAAAACTCGAAGAATTTCACTTCGAGGAGGCATCGGAGGAGCGGGGAGAGACATTTGCTTCAAAGTAAATGGAGGAAAACAGTGCTGCTGGTATTTCTCATGTGGATGGCTGCTTTAGGAGGGGTGGGCGGCTGTTATGTGTGGATTCAGGTTAAGGGTGTGTTTAGTGTAGTAATTAAACAGTAAACAAAATGCTAATGGGGCTTTAATTATATTTTAAACAGTTTTAAAAAGGTCTTGAGCCCACTAAGCTTAAAAATAGGCCCATCAATCTAAACACACTCCCGAAAAATATTTCGTTTTGGTAAGTTTTTAAATATTGCCAGAGCCCTCAAAAAGTCCCCCGTTTCGATAAAATTTATGTATCGATTAAAAAATGCTCCGGCGGATAAAAATACCCAACAAAGTATATTTCTTGAAAAATACACTTAGAACACCTTATACTAATTAATTAAAATTCATAATACAATAAAAATATTTTTTTCTTAATTTTTCCCCGTCTCCGTTCCTCGCTTGAACGCAACCTGAAAACCATAATGCATGAACTTTTAAAATATCGTGAAATAAATCATATGCATGCAATAATTATGAATTAAATACATAAAATATATAAACACATAATTTAAATAAAACCCTAGATTGCATGCATTCAGGTTACGTAAATTTAATTTCCTGGACCTTACAGGGAGAATTAGTTAAAGTTTAAAATTTTGACTTTTTAAAATCGCTTTAATTGCTTAAGTTTTGTGGTTATAAAAAAGGGAGAGATTGTTGGAACATTTCATGTTCGCAATCCTACTTGATTTTGATGTTAACAAAACTTGTTATTTTGTTTCTAATGATTTTACCTAAGTGCGCAGAAATTGAAACTGATCACGATTCGAGCTGATCAGTTATCAAGCCAAAACTGAAACTATCGAATAATGCAAACTGAAAGTGCAACTGATTATTCGAACTGAACCAGTTCCACTGATAAATCGTAAACCAGTTCAACTGATTGTCCAGCTGAAATATGATTTATCAGAAGACCTTCAGACGCACACAAGCTGATGAAGAGCTCGACTGATGAAGAGCCCAGCTGACTAGTTCAACTGAAAGAGTGAAATCAGTTCAACTGACGAGTTAACTGATTTCACCAGCCCAACTGAAGATCAGTTCAACGAACCAGCTCAGAACATAGTTAGCACCAATCAGTTGCAGAGCTCGATAAGCTTATTCAATGGGATCCAGCTGTGCACAAAGGTACTAAAGTATATGTACTATCAATAGTATAATAATGGACGTTGCAGCAAAGCTTTAATAAGACAAAATGTTCCAGAATGGCTGTCGGAAAAGTCGAGACACAAATTTCAAGGAACACATTCAAGCTGCAACGATCACATGTGATGAGTCTTGATGTATGGTCGCATTACTGTTATAAATACATACCAAGACCATCAACAAAAAGTAGAACAACGAGAGGTGAAAAACAAGAGAGAAAATAAATGGCACGCTTATTGCATATCAGCTTACAAGAAGCAATCAGCTCAATCGAAGGAAAGCTTCGAGATATATAAGCTTAGTGTAGAAGCCTATTTTCCTCAGTGTGTGTGAACACATTTCGGGTTGTTTTCAGAGATCAATTCCCACACACACTTACACACCACCACTCAAATTCCGTTTTATACAAAGACGTAAAACTTGTGTATGTAGTCTTAGACACAGAGACGTTAGACAAGTGTTGGCTGGAAGGTGATGCCTTCAGTCTAAACTAGGAGTTCAGTTAGGCAGTGGGTGAGTCCTAAGCTGGGTGGGTTTGTACAAGGTGTTGTATAAATCAAATTTTTCTAGTGGATCCTACCCGAGGTGGTAGAAGGGGTGACGTAGGAGCAATTGAAGTCTCCAAATATCCATAAATATATCTTGTGTATTAACTGTTTAACTGTGTTTTAAACTGATATGATCAATTCAGCTGATATCAGTTCAGTTAAATTCATAGCTGAACTGATAGAAGCTGGAACTGATTCCTCGTATTTCAATCGATCAGTTCACACAAGCTAAAAGTCTTTTTAAAATCTATGAGTTTTTCTTAACGAATGATTACTTCGAGTGTTTTCTGCTTGGTTTGAAATCAAACTCGATCTAATTCATCGGTGTATACATTCTTAGAACAAGAGATATTGCAGCTCATCGAGAATATTGTGTTTGAAGCACCCTCGTAGGTGCCCGAACTGATCCATCACCCGAGCTTAATAACTTTGCACCCCCTTCGGCCCTAGCCCTTTACCAAACCAACCAGGCCCTAGCTGACTCAGCTAGGACCCTAACGAACCTATTAGACCCTACTGGACCGGCTCTATAGCCCACACACTTGAAACCATAACTCGCGCCCCTACAAGCCTTGAACGACCCCAAAGCGCACGCTCCTTCCCTAGGCCTTGCACCAGCCTCAAGCTATCTAGAACCATGACTAGACCCTATTAGGACCCCTGGACGTGCCTGAACAGCAAGCAGCAGCCGCACCCTTCAAGGACAAAAAACGAAGCCATAGTTCTCTTACAAACCCAAATTTCATTCAGCATGTTTCCCCTCTTGTCCAGCACTTAGCTAAGCCTCTATGGACCCTTAATCATGCTGAAAAACGTCCATTCTCATAGCCCTATCATGGCAGCCCCTTTGTGCAACAAAAGCATGAATTTAAAAGCATGAAAATCAAATTTTTAACATGTATATGCCATAAAAACGAAAATAATTTGAAGGATATCATATTTTTTAGGCAAACATGTATAAAATACATAATATGATATGAACGATGATTGATTTGCGTGTTTCATGCACGAAAAACAATTCTTGACACGAGGGACGTTGGCGGAGAGACGGGGGAGAAAGCTTGCTGCGTTTTTTTTTTCCCTTCAATTAACGTGAATGTGCTGATGTGTGGTGTGTGGGTGTGTGTGCTGATGGATACTGAAGCCCTAGGAGTCTAGTGATTGTATGTGTGAGCTATGATGTAGTTTTAGGGTTTACAAACTCTAGTTTTAATATAAAATGTCATGGAAAAGGTTTAGGTCCAATAACCTAGGTATAATAGGCTCATTATATAGTATGTAAAATATTTTGTTTAAGAAAATTTTCGAAAATATTAGCCGAGTTCTCAAAAAATACTTATTTTCATCGAAAATCGATTGTCGGTTTAAAATACGATTTGGCGCGTAAAAACATCTCAAAAGCATCATTTTCGAAAATATCACATCAAATATACCATATATTAAATAATTAAAAATAATCATGTAATAAAAATATTTCTCTTTTACGGTCTCCGATCTTCATTCCTTGATCGGGTCTCGAATAACCTTTAAAACACAATTTTATGCATTCTAGTAGAAAGTCATAATTTAAACATATAAATACGCTTACCACATTTAATTCATGCAATTAAAATAATTTAATTAAGCATTTTCTATTTTTACTATATTTGCATGTAGTTGGATTACGTTATCGCATTTTGGACATTACATTTCATATATATAATAAATTTTTAAATAAAATAATTATATCTTGAAAAAGTTATTTTGCATTCATTTAATTCGATTTAATAGTTTTTGGTGTTTTTAAATTTTTAGTATTGTTTCAGCTTTGAAATTATTGATTGCGGTAAATTGTAAAATAATATTTATGAAATATGTAAAGCCATCAGATTTATTGAATTGTTTAGAAAATTTAAACTTTACATTTTATGGTTAACTCATCCCCACTTGCTAGATATTGAACTTCCCATTCCACATAATTTCGTAGTAAGCAACCGAATCCCCTAATTCACTCCTACCTTCAAATTTTTCCACTTTGCAATGCTGACATTTTTTCATGCCAAAAAATTTAATTAATTTCTACCAAATACATCATATGTTGTGATTGTTTACGTTTCTTGGCACTGATACAATTAATAATTATAAGATCAAATAAAATTATAATTGTTAATAACAGTATAATTCCAACCTTTTAAACCACACATGAACCGCATTAGTCTCACGTGTCAATCACTATTTTCGATAAGGACAATTATTAAAAATATATGTTATTAAAATTCAAATCTAATAATTAGTAATGTGACGCTGTATGTCATGTGGAATTTGAATAAATTAACTGCATGTGAATAATAATAATAATAATAATAATAATAACAAAAGTGAGGAAGTGAGGGATTTTGGAATAAATTATGTGAAATTCATTATATAAATAAATAATTTACCTTCAGAGACTTTTTTTTTATATTTTTTTGTTTAACAGGTAAAAAAATATTTTTATACACAAAATCAATAGTATCTAACTTGGGATTATCTTATGATTAAAAATGGGATCGATCGGGTCAAGCTTGACCAACGAGGCAACGATCCATGCTTTTTATTTATTTAAAATCAAATTACGTTAAATAATAATATTTTAATTTATGTAAATATGATTATGTATGGCCCATAGCCTTTGACTAGTGGGTTGTGAAGTCATTTCCTGCAAATATTAGACAGCAAAACTTTTATAGATATATAATTTTATTTATTTCATTATCTCATTTATGTAAACAATCAACTTTTAATTTTGAAAGGTGTGTATACAATCATTCGATCACATCGATAAATTTACGTAGGATTTTTAGGTATATATGAACAATAATTTGTTATTAAAAATGTTTATATATCTTAATTTTTATTATTATTTTAGGACCGAGTTCTTAACTTTTTTTCAAAATTAAATTTAGTAGATCACGTACGTTCAACTCAAGTATTTTAAATCTCATGATAATCCATACATTATGTATCGATCGCTCTCATATATATCATTAATATTACTAGATGTGCGTGATCGACATATTCAAGTAGAAAAGCGACTATGAAAATGATCATAGCTGCTGAATCTTTAAAATTTATATATCTTGAGCTAATGATAATCATTATTTACAAGCATGATGATGGAATGCCAAGCATGCTACATGCTTAATCATCTGCAAAAGTTTACAAAGATTTTACATGGTCCAATAAAAAATAGAAAATCATGAATTGTAAATACAGATAATTAACTGATGTTTTTGATATCAATATCTCAAATTTAGAACGAAATCTCATGTTTAATACCCAACGGTAACAATATTTTTCCCTAACACTCACACCCACAAACAAATTAAAAGGATTATTATAATGAATATGGAAAATCTCAAAAGATTAAATATTCGTTTATACCAATGTCATAAATTTTCTCATAGAAAACTTCTCCAAATATTTTATAAAATTATCCCAATCGAAAGTTCTTTTCACTAAACTTGATTATTGAAGTACTCCCAATTTGCTTAATCAATACATTATGTGTATCATGAAAAAGATTATAAAATGTTTGCTCATCTAGGAACAAGAAACTATGGTCTACACTCTTTAATATTTTTTAAATGAAAAAGAAATGTGAAATAAATGCTCTATGTTAAACTTGGTGTCTTTTGATAGTTTACAAATAATATATTTTTATATTCACAATTGGATTATAAAATGTATAACAAGAAACAAAAATTATAGTCCCCATTTTGTGTTGTCCCATGATAAATGAAATTGTTTAAGAAAAAAATAATATTTTTGGTCCAATAACTTGTCTACTTTTGTTTATTTTCGTAAATTAAATTTTCAAAGTTTGGTTTTGATATATTAAATTTTAATTTTCATTTATTTTGGTACAATTTTGGCGACAACTGCAAGTCAGCATTTTTCTAATTTACGTAAGAATTTTTAATGATATGTCAATATTTTTTATGACACATCAATAATTGATCAAAATAGTCAAAAAGTGAAAGTTAATGTACCAAAATCAAACTTTGAAATTTTAGTTATTAGAATCGGTTAAGGATGATGATGTGTGTAGAAGGGTTTGAATAAACACTTCGCTTATGTAATTTTTTTCGGATATAAATCAGCTATTTAAGGAACTTATTTAGAAATTTTGTGTGTAGATATCAATCAGTTAACTAATGATTGTAGTATAGAAATAAACTGAAAGATAGATTGAATAAGTTTGGATAACATATTGAAAACATAAAGAATAGAATGATGAACACAAAGAATTTTATGGATGTTCGGAGTCTTCAACTGCTCCTACGTCACTCTTTCTATCTCAAGAATATGATTTCAATAAAAGACTTTGATTGATTACAAAGATTTGTGATAACCCACTTCAGTTGGACTTATACTATATCAAACTGAAACACTTAGCATATATTATTTACTTATCAGTTTCATAACTGAATAGCTCTAGCAAGCGACCTGCATGCTACGAATACAACAATGAAGTAAGAGCTAAATCATGTGATTTGTAAATTGAATAAACTTGAGAGCAAATCGCAGATAACTGATAGTTGTTCTATTCGCATTTTGTTTCATCTCGTCTCATTGCATTCACACAATTGAATCAGCTTTTCCCAAATTTCTTGAGCTGAATTACACATTTTGATATTGCTGAAAGTGTTTTTATCCAGCGTCTTGTGGAGAATGTCTGTTAGGATTGGTTGATTGGTTGAGATGTGTTTAGAAGGGGGGTTGAATAAACACTCACGATTTTAGAATCTTTTCGAATAAGTGTCAGTTTTGTGACAAACTGAAACTATGAATCTTGTCAGTAAATAATAACCAGTTTAACTGATAATAGTTGCAGAAATAAATTGACTGAAAGATAGAATAAATAACTGAAGTAAGAACACACAAAGATTTATGGATGTTCGAAGATTTTAATTACCTACGTCACCCTTTTTATCACAAGGATATGATATGCACTAAAAGACTTTGATCGATACAAAATTCACTTCAGTTTGGACTTAACACTGCCAAAGCTGAAACTCTTAGTTTACAAAATATCACACAGTTCTTCGACTTGAACTTAGCACAACTGATCTAGTTAAAGATCAAATAAACAACAAAACGGTTTGTGCTTATAATCTCGAAAAGTAGCCTCAAATGCTACAAATATATCTGATAAGTGTGATATTTTTAATTCTTGAGTAAGATCGATAATTTCAGCAGGGTAACAGCAAGCTTAAGAGAATAGATGGATCGATTATTTCCTCAACTGCTTTTTTCACCTATTTATAGGCTTCTCTTCAATGGTAACATTAAATATAATTTTAATCTTTATACCCGTTGATTGCCACATCAATATACCTCTGACATTCGTACACTGTAAGCTCTGAAATGCGGCGTTCCACAATGAGTTGCAGTCTGCTTTGTACTGTTGTCGGTTGAATGTCTTTTTCGACAAATGATGACGTGTACAGCTGAATGATCAGCTGATAAGCAAACGTTGGTAAGCTCACAACTGAATATATCAACTGATCAGTTTCCAACTGATCGGTCAGTTGTCTTTGTAAGTTCAGCTCAGCTGGTTTCAATTGCCTTCGATAAACTGCGCATTAATCTTCAGTTTAGGCCACTGTCAGCTGATTTATGTAGTTCAGTTACTTCAAGCTACTTAATCAGTTAGTCTAATAAATTAAACACTTAGTTTCTCAAATAACCGAAATTAAGTTTCCAACAATGTCCTTGGCAATATTGTCCAAGTTTACTTTTCTTTTATCTTATGTGGTCCACTCATCGCGTGGTTTTTCGATATGATGAGGTGCTCCGTCAATTAGAGCAACAGCTGTGTTTGCTTTCATAATTTTCATGGGTCTGTTAGTTATGGTGTACCATATGTCATCGTCCTGTGTAGCTAAATGAGCATGCATTATGATTTTTCAATAATCAAATTTCTCACTGGAGAACATATGAATTTTGTTGAATGAAGACATGGTTATCAGTTTGAACGTAAGGAATATTCAAGACAAGATTTTAGCCTCTCTGATACCACTTGTTAGGATCAAGTGCTTACCACTATGCTAAAAACTATAGCTGTCAGCCAAGACACAACTTTACTTCCTTATACTTGTGGTCGGACATAGTTCACTTACTTAGGTGCTAATGGGTCGGGCTGTTAGGCCCATGAGTCCGGGAAGGTGCGTATCTATCTGATGGTGTTGTCTCATATCTTTTAGAGATAAGTCTTATTCTTTCTCTGCTGTCTGTCATGTCTCCAGCAGAGACAATATTACTCATTAAGATCTGTTGTCACTCTTTTATGGCCCACTTAGCTAATCAGATAAAGCGACGCAACGTCAGCAGCTTGACGCACAATAAATTCTTAGGATGTCACTCATCTCAGTACTACTCTCACTCATTCACGTTTAACTCAATATTAGTAGAACGAAACACAAAATGAAACAATTCAGTTGATAAACAAATAATTTCCTTTGTTTAATACTAGTAAATATTTTAATCGTGAAACTTTTTTGGCAATTTATAAATCACAAAAACTTATATGAGATAGTCTCATGGTTCAATTTGTGAGATGTATCTCCAATCTTATCCGATCTATGAAAATATTATTTTTTGTGTCAAAAATATTATAATACACGTCATATAGGTCGATCCGTCTCGTGTGATATATGCTCTTTTACAAATATGATGAAAATCCATTTGTTTAATATCCCAAAAAAATTAGTTTCTTACAATGAGAAAATATTAAAACCCCATCCATTTTTTTCCTGTAAACTTTTTTTTAAGGAATTTCCTAAAAACTTTTAGACAACATCATCGAGATGATTTGTCAAGCCTACCATTTGCAATACAACACACGAGATCCTTCTTTTTCAAATATTTATTTTTCGAATTGTCAATTGTTAGATTGTTTCTTGTTTGATTATGCTTTTTATTCTGGAGTGGATTTGGTACAAATAAATTAATAAACAATAAAGTCGTTAATGGAACAATCCCACGAACTAGATTGAAGCATGAGTCGCTATAAAGATGGGGGCGTGAAAATGAGAACAAATTGAGGTGTCATAATCCTACATGGTTCAGCAAATTATCAAGCTCTACGTGAATTTCAACGTGCTATGCATTTTTATTGTCCAATCATATATATTATATAGTTTTGATATGCAGCAGACCAATCAACCTTACATATTTATGTGAACATCTATGAAGTGACACTCATCTATTAGATATACAATTTTTTTTTATGTTTCATCATATACAATATATGATATCACATCACAAGTACTCACATAAATGTGCACGATGAGTGTACAACATATCGTAACTGATATACATGTCAACCTGAAGATAAACTTGTTGATTTTTTTATGACGATGAAATCCGTAGTCTCTATCTTACTATGTACTGAATAAATCTTTATATTAATGCATTAGTTGCAAACCTAACCTTTTGTAATATTTGGAAAACAACATGTTGCTAAAAGTCATTCACCTGATGGTATCAATGTTGTAATAAAGGGACAATTTCTCAAGTTTGTGACGAATTGTAATCTTCCTATCCTAAACATCAAAAAAATAAAATAAAACCAAAAAAGGGCATGTTGGCAATTCAATTGGTGGAGTAGAATTCGCTTCAAGTGTAAAGGGCTAAGTCATAATTTTACGATGAGTAGGTTTCTTGTGAGACGGTCTCACGAATCTTTATTTGTGAGACGGGTCAATCCTACCGATATTCACAATAAAAAGTAATACTCTTAGCATTAAAAGTAATACTTTTTCATGGATGACCTAAATAAGAGACCCGTGTCACAAAATATGATCCGTGAGACCGTCTCACATAAGTTTTTGCCTTTTATAATTTGTTTAATTATCGATAACTTTTAAGATTTAATTTAAATCACATAAAATGTATAGATTGTCGAAATATGCAAATGTAAAAACTATCATGATTCGAAATAAAAAGGTAATAAAACAATAATCGATCTTATGTTTGGAAGGCAAAATCATCTCAAGTTCAAAATTAACCAAACTTTTCCCTAGCTTAGCTATATTGTGCCTTGCATAAAATTAACGCACTTCAATATAATTTTGAGATACTTGTGAATAATTTATACACCGTCACGAGATCAAGGGATCAACTGCCAATTTTTTTTCACTGCTTTACGATTTAAATTTAGTAAATATATCAAATGATTAATTTTTTACTTTTTTATATATATTATAATTTTCAAAAATTTTAAAATTTGTGATATTTCATTTTTGAAAAAATTGTATTTTTTGTTTTGTATTTTTGTTTTTTTTTATGATTTTTATAATTTATGTTGTCAAACAGGTAGCCTTAATCCACTATCTTTATTTTTTTGGTGATTTTAATAATTTTTGGATGTAATGTTGATGTGCGACACTGATACATATATAATGTCATATAAAAAAAATTGTATTAAAAAAAAATAAAAAGATAAATCTTCTTGACTTAAATTCCGATACGCTCTCCATTCCTTCAGTTTTTACAGTAATCTTTTGTCTCCATATATGCAATTCTTGAGCATGATTACTGACCAATCACATACCTGAAAAACACAGATCTGATAGCTTGAATCTTGATCGTTTTTCCACTCGATTTTTGACATTAATTACAATATTTTCCCATATTTGACCAAACTGGAAAGTAGGAATTCAACTTTGCAAGCTTTAATTCACTATCTGATCTTTTTCCATTCCCACCTGGAAAAAAAAGAAGGCACAACTATCGGGCAAATAAATCGTCAAACACTATTGTTTTTACCTTTTGGAGGTATATTGTCTAGTTAGCATATTGTACTCGACTTCCATAAATCGCGGCCTTTAGCTGTATTATTATTGCCACACTGCATATTTTGGGGGGAAAGCTAGGATTTTTCCTGTGTGCTGCAGCCTGCGAGATTATTGCTTTGTTTAATTGCTTGTTGTGCACACTTCTAAGTGTTTATTTAGTCGATTAATTACAACCCATTTGGTTTAGTTGCTTAAATTCGAATAATCTTGACCCTCTAGTGGATTGAGTGAAGAGTATGGTTTTGATCTGATTTGAAAGTTTGATTTTTTGTGTGTGCTTTAGAGTTCGATTTTGTGTGTGTGTGTTTTTTGGTGGGTTCTGGATGAGGTACAGGAGTGTGATGTGGTGACAAATGAGTTTTAGGGTTCTCGAGATATGGGGTGTGTTTTCGGGAGAGAGATTTCATCTTCTGGGCCGCCAAGTGGCGAGGTTGTATCTGGAAAGGGGAGAGGTAAGGAAGGAAAAAAGGGTCTGTCTGTTCCTTCTGGGAGGAGAGAGAAAGTAGTAGTTGACCCAGTAAGTAAATCTGAGGAAGAAGGCGGCGGCGGCGGCGGCGGCGGCGGCGAAGTCCAGAATGGCGAGGATACAAAGGAGGAAGAGCGGAAGGAGGGAAGCAGAAGGCGGCAAAAAGGTGAGAGGAGGAGGTCTAGGCCAAATCCTAGATTAAGTAACCCCCCTATGCACATTCATGGTGAGCAAGTGGCTGCTGGATGGCCATCTTGGCTCTCTGCTGTGGCAGGAGAGGCTATCAACGGATGGACTCCTCGACGTGCAGATTCGTTTGAAAAAATAGATAAGGTAAATAGTGATGCTACTACATCTGAGTATGCTAGTTTATGATGTTCTAATGTTTATTTATTTATTTATCATGTTCTAAGTTTTTTGTGTTTTATGTTCTCGATTATTGTGGTTAGATTGGGCAAGGTACTTATAGTAATGTGTATAAAGCTAGAGATGCCATATCAGGGAAGATCGTGGCATTGAAGAAGGTTAGATTCGACAATCTGGAGCCTGAGAGTGTGAGGTTTATGGCTAGGGAGATTTTGATTTGCCGACGCCTGGATCATCCAAACGTCGTGAAGTTGCAAGGATTGGTGACATCAAGAATGTCATGTAGTTTGTACTTGGTTTTCGATTACATGGAGCATGATTTAGCTGGTCTTGCTTCCAGCCCTGGGATCAAGTTTACAGAGCCTCAGGTTGGATTCAATTCATTTTTCTTGGTTTATACAATGTGTTTTTTTCAACAGCCTTTCTGTGCTTTTATTGCTTGAATTTTAGTGCCATTTGGCATTGATCCTGTAAGTTTTTTTTTTTTTTTTTTGGGATTATTGTAGGTGAAATGCTATATGCATCAGTTATTGTCTGGACTCGAGCACTGCCACAACCGGCATGTGTTGCACCGAGATATCAAGGGTTCCAATCTCCTTATTGATGATGGAGGAGTTCTCAAGATTGCTGATTTTGGATTGGCTTCTACTTTTGACCCTAATAACAGGCAGCCAATGACGAGTCGTGTGGTCACTCTTTGGTATAGGCCACCAGAGCTTCTTCTTGGTGCCACGGAGTATGGTGTAGGGGTGGACTTGTGGAGTGCCGGGTGCATTTTGGCTGAGCTATTTGCTGGGAAGCCCATCATGACTGGGCGCACAGAGGTACATTCTGTAACAGTTAAATCTACTTCCTTTGTAACCTTTTATTTGTTCTCTAACATACTACTTATGAGCATATTATGTTCATAGTAGGTACAATATCACAGTTTTTGGTCTTAATTCTCTTCATAAATGGCTGTATTCATGAGAAATTGATTGGTTTGGCTTCTTTATTTTAGCTGGAAATTTCTTAATGGATGTGTGTTTTAAAAAGTGCGATTAAGCGTGAAATGTATATAAAAGGCATCCATTTGGGCGAAAAAAGAAAAGAAAAATATGGTCAGTTTGAGGTTGACAGAATTAACTATTAAGTGTGAAAAAGCACAAGCGTTTAATAAAATTTTAAGCTAACCTTTTTTTTGTGAAAGTTAACTTTTAAGTTTTGAAATAATAAATATTTGATAATATAAAATTGTTAAACAAAAAAACCTTAAAGAAACCGACATAAAAGCTAAACTTGCATTGGAAAATATAGAAGATGAGATTAAGGAAGAAATAAAGAACTAGTAAATTAGAAATATTATTATTTGTAAATTTGAGACTTGTGTTTTTCAGAATTTGAATTTTTTTGCATTTTTTCTTTAATTTTATATATTTCTGTTATAATCTATTGATTGACATGATATAATCAGTAAAAACTAAATCCTTTTTTTACAATTAATCTCGTATTATAGCCATTTAAACTTGTAGAACTTGAAGCTTGATTGTAACGCATCATCATGCAATGCGATTTTTAGAACCTTGAACTTATATGAATAAACAATGTGCTTTTAAGTATGTGTCCGTGATTATCACAAAGCTTCTTTTTCAATAAATCAGTGGTAAAAGGCATGTGATTTCTGTTAAATTACACTGTGCATGTTTAATGGTCAGTAGAGAAATCTATCACAATTTGTTAGCTTGAGGCACACCGAGTCAGAAAAAAAATTAGTGAAATTTGTGTTATCCCAATGATCGATTACTTGGTTCAATGGGCTTGTGTCTAGCAGCTCCACAATCCCACCAGATGTTTACATGTTATTTTAACTTGTATCTCTCAGATGATCTGCTCGTTTGTCCCACCCATTGTCGCAGTTATGTGCATCTACAGTAATACTGCAATAGCTTATCCTGAAGTTTTGTTGTCTGTTTTTTTTAGTCTCTAAGTTGTAAGAAAATGTTTCAACACGTTTTGTGTTATGCAACCGCCGCTTTGTATCCATTATTGAATACGTACATGTTGCTCAGGTGGAACAACTGCACAGGATTTTCAAGCTATGTGGCTCTCCATCTGAAGAATACTGGAAGAAGTCAAGGCTTCCTCATGCAACCATATTTAAACCCCAACAATCGTATAAAAGATGCATTAAGGAGACTTTTAAGGATTTCCCCCAATGTTCATTGCCTTTAATTGATACTTTACTTTCAATCGATCCAAGTGAACGTCAAACTGCTACAGCTGCACTCAAGAGTGAAGTGAGCTCTCTTTTTCCTTCTGTCAATCTTTTGTCACATGGTTTCTGATAAATCAAGAAACTAACCTTTAGAATATAAAGCAAACTTATTAACGGGCTATCCTTTTGTCTTTTCACAGTTCTTCTTAACCAAGCCTTATGCATGTGATCCTTCTAGCCTTCCAAAGTATCCACCGAGTAAGGAAATAGATGCTAAGCGTCGTGACGAAGAATCTCGAAGGTTTACAGAACTTTTGTTTTTCTAGTTGAAGAAAGATTGTGCATTTATTACGTCAACATATATTACATTCTTACTTTTAGGCTGATGAGCAATTTTAAGATCTGTTATGTTTTAAGTATCTGACTTGAGTTATGTGGTCATAGGTTAAGAGCTACCGGTAAAGCTCATGCCGATGGTGGGAAGAAAGCTCGTGTTCGTGAACGAGGGATGCGGCCAATGGCTGCTCCTGAAGCCAATGCCGAGCTTCAAACCAGTATTGATGTACGGCATTTATTCAATACATCTCTCTCCCTCTCGTTACATTTGCATATTTTCATCAGATCTAGTGCATCTCTTATTAACAAATTGTTTTTGCCCTTCGCCTTATATTTCAAAAGAGCAAATCTTCGGCCACAGACCTGTGGTTTGGTGATTATTTGTTGTGTGCTGCTACTAATATATATGAATAGGTTTGTAACTATGTCACTTGTCATGAAATCGTATTTGAAGGATATATAGAGAGAGAACTCGTAAATTGTGTATTTGTGACAATTTATTTGAACCCAATGAAACAGAGACGACGACTCATTACTCATGCAAATGCGAAGAGCAAAAGCGAAAAATTCCCTCCTCCCCACCAAGATGGAGGGCTTGGTTTTGCTTCAGGTTCATCTAATCATGTCGATCCAACCTTTGATCCTCCTGATGTACCCTTCAGTTCCATGAACTTCTCCTACTCGAAAGATCCGATTCAGACATGGTCCGGTCCATTGGCTGATCCAGCGGGTATTGGTGCTCCAAGAAGAAAGTTGAAGCCATCAAAGAAGGATTATCGAAAGGATAAGAATTATATCCGAAATAACGAGAAAGATACCATGTAATATAGAGTTATTTACATAATTATATCAACAGATGAACAAATGAAAGTGCAGGTACTGCGGTTTTGTGTGTTATATCTGAGCCGGAAACTGACATTTCTGAGGTAAATTTTCTCTATTTTTTTAAAAATGTTACTGTTATTTCTTGTTGCTATTAATTTTTTGGATCCTGGTGAACTTTTTTTATGCATTGTTAAAGCTTTTAAATTTTGTCTTCTTTTTATTGACGAACCTTGTAGTGTCATATGCAATTTGCATGAAAATGATTCTATTTGAAAGCATCTTTTTTGGCTGGAGTATGTGTTCTACAGGGCTTTTTTTCATGTTTTTTTCTCTGTAAGAACCTTGCGTTCAAGCTCCGACCCGACCCGACCCATAAAAAATATTGTAAAACGCTGAAAGAATTACTTTTAACTTCAAATATAAATCGGGTCGACCCGTAATTCGTGAGACCGTCTCACCGCAAACCTACTCATAGAATAATTGGACCTTTGTTGGTGACTACCGGTGGAGCGAAACTGATTAGCGGTCGAGCATTAGGACGATTACTCAGTTGGAAGAGTTAACACTGGGACGGTAGGATTCGTAGGTTGCAGACTCACTAGAGAACCAAATCCACTACTTTGCCATAAAGATTTTAGCTGCAGTTCAGCTGAGAACAAATCTTTCATGTTTTCTGCTTCCCAGTCAAATTTGAGGCATTAACACCTTCACAGGATGTTTGGCTAGTGGAGCATCTTTAGGAGTTTGCCAAAAGCAAAGTCAATATATAACACAACTCATTCCTTATATTATTTGCAAAGGATAGCATATAAAAGGCCACGTTTTTTTGTTCACCAAACAAATACACAAATCCAATCGCTGTGGAATCAATGTTATTTTATGAGCATTTGTGGTTGATGATTGATATACGGTGGCATCTTGTGTGTTTGTCCATTCCTTAGTAAATAAATCACAATAGCCACAAGATGCAGCTTGTGGAGCACAAATGGGAGTCTATCCTGTTTACATGGAAGGATTTACAACAGAAATGAAAGATAAATTTATTCGTTGTTCTTAAGTTTGAATTTTTACTAGTATTTGACTTACAATTGTATATTTCTCACATCAAATTCATCCAAGAAAAATAAGATATGTATAATCACATCTAGAATCAACCAGGCCAATGGATCTATATCAAGTAATTTATAAAAAGATAACATTATCTGCAGTTAAAACAATGGATAGATACTAAGTATATCCATATCAAGACAAGCAAAACCTTATCCACATCTTGCCAACTTTCAGTAACAACGTTTCCATGGTGGAAATGAATCATATTATCAAAGAATCTGCTCAATGATTGCGGGAATCCGTCCAAATCAATCAGTCATGGCTTCTGCCACGTTCCACTAAATCATACTCACAATTATTTAACTAAACTTCTCATGTTATCAACAGAAATGTCTTGTGATCCAAGTTCAAAGGATTTTCTTTTTCACTAGGAAAATTTTTTTAGCTAAATTTTCTTCACACACACACACACACATCTATAAATATTCATTTTTATTATAGTAATTATAATCGATGGGAGATTTACATTCTTTCAGTTCATTAATTTTTTTTTATATTAATCGTTTTTCATTGAAGTATTGATGTGATGTTAGAAAATGATGATTTGTCATTGAAAGTAGGTTGACGTGGCAAAATACATTATTAATGTGTCCTATGTCAAGTAAAGACTTTGATAAAAATTAAATAAAATTGGAAAAAATATAAATTATCTGATTAAGATCGTGAATTTATCGATTTCAAGACCAAATATGATAAACATGCAAATTTTAAGATTTAAAAATATAGTTTTCTCAATTTATCACACCTAAAAAACGGGGGGAAAAATTTAAAAGCTTGATGATATAAATGGAAAAATTAAATATCTATAAATGCAGATAAAAATTTATCGTCTACGTGTTGATAGGTTTTATCCCACCACAAATTGACACGTGTCATAAAAACTTTCTCCGCTGCACTTTTTTTATAAAATATTAATATCCAATTTTCCTCCTTATCCACTACGATGTTCAATTTATAACCCAACAAATTTCCACACAAATCAGTGAACCCTTTTTCTCCTCCTCCACTTGAATCAAAACCCATTAACCTAAAGAAATCCAATACTCTGTAAAGTCTTCATCCATTTTCTTGAACATAATACCAAAAAAAGATTCAATCTTTTTGCTTGCTGAGGCAAATCTCTGTCTTATTAGCAATCTTGATTCCTAAATATGGAGGTTTCAGTGATGGGAAGCTTGCAGGTGAATCTTGGAAGAAATAATGATGTCGGGTTCTTTAGTTTTAGCAAGAATTTGAATGCTAGGGATTGTAATTTGAAGAACAATCATAATTACTCAAAGGGGTGTAATTTTGGTCGTAGCTTGGTTTGGCCTTCAAAATCTGTCTTTGGTTTCACTCTCAGAGCCTCTGCCACTTCTGAAAATGGGGTTTCGGTTGTTCCCGATAAAGCTTCAAATATTTCAAGAACAGTTCCTGTAAGCTTCCTCTGATGCATCCATATATTTTGTTCCATTATGCTAATATAACATTTTGGGAACATATTGATGCTGTTGCTTATGATTTTTTAGACTAAATATTTGTTACTATTTTCATTATCCTTTTAAATTGTTCAACTTGTCTAGACGGCGGTATAATATTTGTTTTTCTGAGAGAACAGCTTTGATTGCTTTGTAATTAGTATGTTTCTGATCACTGGGAGGCTAGGCTCATGGGTTCATCCCGGATTTTGAATTTTTATCAGCATGTTCCTTTAGGATTTATGTAAGAACCGTGGCTGTTTTTGCTATTAATTTTCATTTCTCAAAAAATATTTTTGTATATATATATATAGTTGTAAAATCGAAATCTTGAATATGTTCTGTTTGACAACATTTATATCCAAAATCAAAGCAAGTCTTCTACAAATATTGGCATCCATACACTTTGTACATATGCGGTATGTGGCACATCAATGTAAAAATGACTTTAAATTATAGAATTTAGGATATTTTGTATCTTTGTTTGAAGAAAATAACTATTCTAAATGTTGATGACATGATAAATTGATAACTAAAGATTATAGAAAGGAGGGATATTTCTTAAAATTGAGAACTATTCTAAATGTTGATGACATGATAAGTTGATAACTAAAGATTATAGAAAGGAGGGATATTTCTTAAAATTGAGACGGATATACCGAAAGGGACGATGAACGCACTCTAGTTTATTATGGTAGATAAGTAAAGGTATAGAGAAGAGAGTTGTAAAGTGCGAGTATCAAGTCATTATAGCAGAGACACGACAAAAAATTAGTCAAAGCATCAAGGGATGTGACATCAAATATGTGCAAAAGAAAATTTTGAAATGAACTCAAAGTACAATAGCATTGTTTTTAATCACATATTGATTCTATCGACATTTTTCAGGGTGATTCTTTTCCATTTTGTTGTTTACTTGATAAAAATAGCCATGCCCATATCCTGCATTAGCTTATTGTTCCGTGATCGTAGAAAGTCTGAATAAGTAATTTTTTCCTGATCCTTGCAGGTTGATGGTCTGAAATTGTACGTCGGACTGCCACTTGATACTGTCTCTAACTGCAATACGATAAACCACACACGAGCAATCGCGACTGGGCTGAAAGCTTTGAAATTATTGGGCATTGATGGTGTGGAACTCCCGGTGTACTGGGGTGTAGCTGAGAAGGAAGCCATGGGAAAGTATCAATGGACAAGCTACCTCACTGTTGTGGAAATGGTTCAAGAATTGGGTCTTAAACTTCACGTGTCTCTCTGTTTCCATTCATCAGAAGAACACAAAATCCAACTTCCAGAATGGGTTTCTCGAGTCGGTGAATCTGAACCTGGTATCTATTTCACAGATCGCTCAGGCCTACAATACAAAAATTGTCTGTCGTTAGCTGTGGATGATCTTCCTGTTTTAGATGGAAAGACTCCAGTTGAAGTATATGAAGCGTTTTGCAATAATTTCAAATCCACATTCTCAGGTTTCTTGGGTTCTACAATCACGGTAAGATCATTTATATTGGTAGAGTAGCAGAAAATGGCCTTTTTTTAGTCTAGCTTGTGACATGAGATGCTGATTTTTGTTTTTTTATCAACGTGTTTGCGCTATAGGCTATATCAATTGGTCTTGGACCAGAAGGTGAGCTTCGATACCCATCTCACCACCATTCAGTCAATAGCAATGGAGCTGGAGAATTCCAGTGTTATGACAAATTTATGCTTAGGGATCTTAAGCACCATGCCGAAATGCATGGAAACCCTCTATGGGGACTTGGGGGTCCCCATGATTCTCCCAGCTACAATTACCATAATCCAATTTCTAGAGGCTTCTTCATGGAGAATGGTGGATCTTGGGAGAGCCTGTATGGTGATTTTTTTCTCTGTTGGTACTCGAACCTTTTGGTATCTCATGGCGATCGAATCTTGTCGCTCGCTGCATCAACCTTCAAAGACATGCCGATTACGATTTCTGGTAAAGTTCCTCTAACCCATTCCTGGTATAGATCCCGATCCCACCCTTCTGAGCTAGCAGCTGGATTCTACAACACCGAAAACAGAGGTGGTTACAATGCCATTGCTGAAATTTTCTCAAGAAATTCATGCAAAATGATACTCCCTGGAATGGACCTATCAGACGACCACCAGTCAGCTGCATCTCTCTCGAGCCCAGAAATGTTACTCAAGCAAATAACATCTTCTTGCAGAGATCATGGAGTCAAAATATCTGGCCAAAACTCATCAGCTTTGGGTGATTCCTCAGGTTTTGAACAGATCAAGAAGGTTCTGTTAGACGAAAATGTAGCAACGGACTTGTTCACATATCAAAGAATGGGAGCTTATTTCTTTTCTCCTCAGCATTTCCCTTTGTTCACTCAATTCACGCGGTGCCTAAAGCAACCGATTCAAAGTTTAGATGACTTACCGGCAGAAGGAGATGAAACTATCAAGTCCCTCCATGGTATGGATCTCAAGATGCAAGTTGCTTAGCTTAAAAAGTTGTTATCTCTACGTACAATTAAATACATAGTCTACGTTTCAAATCTATGTGGCATGTATAATTAACATTCCATCAGTGTAGCAGACGATTTGGCACAACGTATAGCGCAAGTTTAAGCTGAGCAGTTCAGTTTTATCACGGTGTATCTAATTATCAAAAAACTGTAATGTGTTGGTCTTTCAAAGTGACATTCACCTGTTTTTTATGGAATTTGTTCTGAATCACTTGTTTCTTTGGGATATGATAGATTGTAAACAAAGACACCTCTTAGTGCGAATGATTAGACTTTGATTGATTATTCATCATCATTTTAAAATGTTTGAATCGAATTTTAAAAAAGATTACTGTAATGCAACATTGTCTTATCTAAATATATTATCATCTTTATATTATGTATAATTCATTATCTTATACACGAGCTAATCGATGCCTTGACCGGTAATGTTTGAACTAATATATCAAAAGCAAAATAACATTTCAGAGCTATTACATAATATTTGTCTATATACGTATAACCTAATTGGTTTCTACAATATAATATATGATACGACAAACATCAAAATAATATTATTAACTCTCATATATATATATATATATATATATATATATATATTTCAGTTATTGGGTTTGGTTTTGGTTATTTTTTTAAAAAGAAAAAAATCAAACTAAATAAATTACTATTTTCATACAATCTAATTTTTATTAAAATCATTTTTATATTAGATTTTATCTGATAGTGCAAGGTCCAAAATTAAGATGAAGTAACCCAACTGCATACAAATCTAGGAGATATGAAAAATAGTTAATTAATTGATTTTAATTGCTAAATTGATTATGTGATATGTTTATATGACGTTTTAGTAGTTTTTCTACTTATACGCATTAAAATGCATTTTTAAGGATTATTCGAGTTGCGATCGAGGAACGAAGACCGATGGCTGAAAAATGGAATATGTTTTTATTAAATAATTGTTTTTAATTATTTAAAATATGATTGATGCTTTTTCTTATTTTTGAAAATAATAAATTTTGAGGTGATTTTATACGCCGAGACGTAATTTTTATCGGTATTGTTATTTCAACAAAAATGCGAACATTTTGACAACCCGGCTAATAAATTCACAAACTTTGTTAAGCAAAATAATTTTTAATTGCACTAAGGGGCTTAATGGGCCTAATTAATTCCCCTAATGAGCTTAAGCTTTGTTAGTGTGTTAATTAAATATTGAAAGTGCAAAAACCTTACCCCAATGCCATAATATCCCACGCTCCACCCTAGCACACACATACAAGGACTCTTTTCTCTCCAAGTACATGGCACACACATAATATTCAAGGGAAAGTTTTCGAAAGTTGCAAGAAAAAATCTAACCAACGTCTTCGTGTCATCGTTCTTCAATTGACAACGTTTAATCGTGCGTTAAATACGCAAAGGCATGCCATATTCTTCCTTTACTCATCATCACACCATATTATGTATTTATATATGAAATTGCATGAAAACAAGTTGCACCTTTGAAGATTTTCGTATATGCATCTTATATGATTTTTAAAACATGAATTTTCATCCAAAAACATGATTGTCTTGTACCTAAAGGGGCTGCCATGTATTAGGATGTTAAGGGGCATGTTTCACACAAGTTGTAGGGTCCTAGCCACACACGAAACACTGCACACGATGATTGAACACAAGCTGTAACCATCTTCCTTTTATGGTGATTGAAGGGCTCGGTTTAAGGGAGGTTGTGGCTTGGCTTGGTCCTGGCTAGGACCAGGGCTGGCTAGGGTCCATGAGGGATCAGGGAAGGAGTCCTAGCCACACTAGGGCTCGAGCACCAAGGCTGGGAAGGAGTCCTAGCAACCCGAGAAGCACAAGTGCTGCGCGCATGGGTGCAGCCGCGTAGAGGAGGAATGGCTCGGTCAGGGGGCTTTGCGCTGGGCTAGGTTAGGTCCTTAGGGTCATAAGAGGTGCACAAGGGGTTGGTTCAGGGGCTGGCTCGGTTGGCTAGGTCCTAGGCGCGTAACGAAGAGTCCATGTCAGAAGGGAGTCTCGGCCGTGGCTTGCAGCAGGGGATGTGGCTCTCGGTTGGGGATAGGATTAGGTTCTTTGGGTGCTTAGGGTCCAGTAGGGTCCAGAGGAGGGCTGGATTGAGGTTGGCTCAAGAGGGTTCGAGCATGGCTCGATGAAAAATCAAAGTGGCTCAAGGGTAGGCTTGTCGAGGGTTAGAGTTTTCTTTTTGGAAAAATAAATCGAAACATGGCTCACGGGGGTCGAGTCATGGTTCACGAGGGCTAAAATAATTTAAAAAGTTTAAGTTTTTAATTTAGGATTTTTATATTAAAGTTGGAATTAATTCGGGTTAAAACGCATTAAAAACGAATAATTGAGGAATAATTGAAAAGTCTGAAATTTAAGTTAAATAAAATTATGAGAAATTTAATTTAAGATTAAATAATTATTTGGGATATGTTAGAGTCAATGGAATTAAGAAAAAGTCAAATTCGAGGATTTTTACGTCTAGGGGTAAAACTGTCATTTTACACATAGAGAATAGTAAACGTCATGATAGTTCTCTAAATGTTGTTTTATATGTTAAAATGTTTATGAAATATTATGATTATATGTTAAAATGTTTATGGATTTTTATGATTTAATATGGATATTTAAAAGATATGTTGAATGTTTGGTTTACAAGTAAAACGATATTTATATGCATGTTTTTATAAAGTGATGGAAATACGAAATATTGAAGGAGCTGAATGGATTGTGACTAATACGATGATATAAATACGATGATATGTTAATACATAATGCCAAGGCTCAGTTGACAGGTGAGAGTGTCGCTGATGTCCCCGCCGCCCAGTACTGTAGTTACATGTAGATGGATCCATCGCGCAATACGAATACGAATATGAAAGTCACAATCAACGATCTGAACTCAACGAACATGAATATGAATATGTTTATGATAAATATGAATATGAATATGTTGATCTAAAAATGTTTATGTTTAAGTCTATGCATCTTCATGAAAATGTTATTTTATGTACAAGTATTTTCACTGTTGCATGTGATTTGTATACGTATTGTGTTGTTATCAATATTATAGAGTGTTGAGTCTTTAGACTCACTAGGTGTGATCGATGCATGTGAGTTTGATGTTGAGGGTAGTGGAGATCTTGATGGATGATCTGACTAGATTGAAGGTGCACATAACCCGAGGACCAGCGCTTCTAGTTTTTCGCATTTACGTTTATGATTTATGACTTTTAATATTATGTTAAAAATATTTTATGACTTTGAGTACGATTTTGAGTGGTTTTTGAGAGGTGGTTAGTTTTAGCAATTTTGATAAGTAGGAGTTGAAAACGAGTGACGATTTTATGATTCAAACTATTTCTTTTGATTTTTAAATGTTAGTTGATTGTTTTATATTTTAAAATGGTGCAAAATATTTTATAAATATATATATGTATTTCGGCCGTTTATGTGAGGTTTTTTTTTTAAAAAAATTCCAGTACTTTTAAGAAAATGAGTAGTGGACGTCTCAGTTAATATCAGAGCAATGTTCCTGTAAATGGTTGTGCCACCATCAGTGCCAGGAAGCTCAGTCGTCAAGCCTCAAATTTGTAAGTTTACATGCTTTATATGATTTATATGATACTACCTGCATGATTACATGAATTATATGTTTACGTCGCATGTTTAATAGCCTTACGAGAATACATGTTTTATATGCTTAAAATTGCTAAAATGAATTAGGATACGTAGCATGATTAGAAAATTTAGATTTAAATGCATGTTGATTACGTTAGAATTTGGAAAAAAATCAGATATAATGCCTCCTAGACGCACACCTATCGATAGACAGGCAGAGGCTGCTGAGGATCGTCATGTTGATGCACCCCCACCTCCTGATGGGGATGCTGCTACCCATGCGTTGGAGGGGATAGCTCATTTCTTTGAGTAGTTTCAGCAGGCTCCTAGGCCACATCACGATGTTTATGATCATTTCCAGAGGCTAGGGCCAAAGGAATTTTCTGGCACCACAGACTCGTTTGCTGCGGAGGCTTGGATTCGTGCACTCGAGGTGCAATTTCTCTATTTGAACATGGGAGATGCTGACCGTGTGAGGAGCGCCACTTACATGTTTAGGGACGATGCTTCGTTATGGTGGGAAGGAATTGAGCAGGAGATTAACATCGCTACTCTTACTTGGGCCCGATTCAAGGAGATATTCTACGAGAAATATTTTACTGCTGATGTTAGAGGGCGATTGAAGAGGGAGTTTATGAGCCTCTACCAGGGAGACTCGACTGTTGCTGAATTTGTGAGGAAAATTGATAAGGGTTGTCACTTTGTAGCCCTTATTGCGAGGGATGCTGCGGAGAAGCTTAGACACTTCATGGATGGTCTACGACCTACCATACGACATAACGTGATGACGATGCATCCCTTGGATTATGCTACTGCTACTACTTATGCCTTTCAGTCTGAGAAATCTTTGAAAGACATCGATTTTGAGATGCAGTGCAAGAGGCAACAACACCAAAATAATTCACAGCCAAATAAGAAGCCGTACATGGGTCCTCCTAGACCTCAAGAGCCACAAAAGCCCCAAGGTCAAGTCAAGAAGCAAGGAACACCAAAGCCACCACTTCCTGGAGCACCGAAGCCAGCTGATAGGCAACCATGCAAGGAGTGCAATCGCTTACATTATGGCAAGTGCATGTGGGGATCTTTTAGATGCTTCATATGCAAGGAGGAAGGGCACAAAGCTGGTGATTGACCGAAGAAGAATGCACCTACTATGGGAAGAGCATATGTCATGCTTGCAGAAGAAGCTGAAGAGGAGGCAGACACGACCCTTATCAACAGTAACCTAGTTATTTAACGTTTTTATATTGCTTTTATTGCATAAAATGGTAAATTGGTCATTAGTATTGATTTGGGAATAAGGATAACGTAGAGGAAATTAGGTTGTATGCTCTACCTTAGATAGAATTAAGTTATGATTTTTTTGAAACCATAGAATTGATATTGATTTTTGTGCCTTAATTTATGCAAAGGATGAAATAATTCCAAATAAAAAAGTTTTATGGCCAAAAATTAAAGAAAAATTCTAATCAAGGGCGTTATAGAAAGTTTCGAATTTTGAGGGTCTATAGTGCAATTTCCGAAATTGTTGGGGAAATTTTGCAAATATACAAAAATTTAAGGGCCAAAATGCAAAATTTCGAAAATATAGGGACCGAAATGCAATTAACAAAATCTAGGGGCTAAAGTGTAATTTCAGAAGTTTAAGGACTAAATTGAAATCTTCAAAAAGTTCAGGGATCTAATTGCAATTACCGAAAATTTAAGGGATCAATATGAAATTTTCGAAAAGTTCTGGGGACTAAAATTCAAATTTCAAAGAATTGAAGGGTCATATTGAAATTAATCAGAAATTATAAGGGGGAAATTACGAATTTTCCTAGGAACATTAGGATCCAATCAACCTTCTTCTTGAAAATTTTGGGAAATAAATGGTACAAATTCCTTAAGCTTCAACATGAATAATCTAAAACGTTTTCGACGCAGGGAGGATATTTATTCTAGGTGTAGCTACCTATGCACTGCTAGATTCGGGAGCTACACATTCTTTCATATCCGAGACGTTCTTCAAGTGACTGAATATTTTTCCTGAGGATATGAGATTGAGATTCAAGGTTTCTATTCCTTCCGGTGACCAAATGATCACGTCTAGTATTGTGAAGAATCTGGAGCTTCGTTTATTTAAAGATGTGGTTCGGGTAGATCTTATTGTACTCCCTATGCCTGAATTTGATATCATACTGGGTATGGATCGGTTATTAGCAAATGGAGTTTCAATAGATTTCCGTCAACGATCAGTGCTATTCGACCGCCTAGTGGTAAATCTTTTGTCTTTGAGGCGGCAAGGAACAAGCAAATGCCGCATATTATCTCTTGTCTTTGTGCGAGGAAGCTTATGAGACGTGGATGTCAAGCCTTTCTAGCATGTGTCACTACAACACATGCTCCTATCAGTCAGAAGTTGGAGGATGTTGATATTGTCAGAGACTTTCCTACCGTCTTTCTTGATGACGTTTCTCGCATTCCACCCGACCATGAGGTGGAATTTTCTATTAAGTTGATGCCAGGCACTGTACCTATTTCTAAAGCACCTTATCGTCTAGAATCCGCTGAATGAAAGAATTAAAAGATCAAATCCAATAATTGCTAGACAAGGGTTTTATCCGCCCTAGTTTCTCTCCGTTGGGCGCACCGGTATTATTTGTGAAGAAGAAGGATGACAATATGCGACTCTGTATTGATTATCGAGAGCTGAATAGAGTCACCATCGAGAATAAGTATCCTCTGCCAAGAATTGAAGACTTATTTGATCACTTGCAAGGAGCATCGATATTTTTGAATATTGATCTTCGTTCTGGAAACAATCAGTTGAAAGTGAACGAGTCTGATTGTGAGGGCCCTAATTTCGTATTCATAATTTTGCAGAATTATTAAAAATTTTCTCTTTAAATAAATAAACTTTCAACGTATAAAAATTTTCGTAAAATAACCCAACGGTTTAACATAAACATAGCAGCGGAAACTGAATAATGTTTTAAACAATAACTTAAAATATATAAAAGTTATAACAAGAGTTTGAACATAAAACTGAATAACTAAACGTGAGGTCCTCGAATTCGTACTACCGCCGATCCGAGCTAACTCACAGGTCCCCGCCCTCAGCCTCTGCATCGTCAGTACCTACAAAAATCAAGTCTAGTGAGTCTAAAGACTCAGCATGCATATATCGTGAATAACAAGTAAAATATATCATAAAATTTCATGCCATGTAAAGATATCATATCGTAAAGCGTAACGTGAAAATCGTGCCATGAATAATTATAAATACGTGCATAACTGATAATCGTACGTAAAAGGTTTGCTTGATAGAGCCCTGTCATAAAATAGCATATCATAATTTTCTGTTGAGATAATTTCTACGCAAGTGGCCCATAACGTAACATAACATAACATGAATCGTCTGATCAGACTAAACCACAGTATACTGGGCGGTAGTGATCATCACAGCCCTTGGACTGGATATCTGTACCCATACATAATCGTAAACCGGTCGTAAGTCACCGGGTGAAGCAATCCCATAAGCGTAAAGTGGCCACAAGACATATCGCATATATCTCAAAAATAAACTTTTTCTATTTTTTTATGCACGTAATATAATTAAATTCCTGTGTTATTTTACCAATTGAGTTGGATCGTTTTCAGGCTCGCTGTGACCTAATTCTAACATGAGAAACCTGAAAATAATCTTAACTTGACCAACATGTCATAACCGAACCAAAAACGAGATAATTACGCCCAACAAACTTAGTATCTAACCATGACTCTGTACCAACCCGAACCAACATCAAACCATCGTTTAGTCATGATTAAAATACACCTAAAATACTGAAAAATAAATACTAAGGGCTGTAATCCACGAAAATTGTGCATGGAGGCCAAAATCATGAAACGCTTTTTCGAGAGTCACTTTGGCACATTGCATCGTAAATTCTCGTACGACCTCTAAACTTAACCAATTCACAAACGGCCAAAAACATGACCTTCCTAACTCATTGAGGTACTGTCCAGTCCAACGTCATAGGCTAAAAGCCAACCAAGGACTCAAACAAGCCTCCTGAACTGAAGCTCAAGTTGCTGTCAAAAAAAATGCAGCAGCAGCACTTGTGCTTGTATCGCTTCATTTACAAGGCTATCTGTGACACCTCTGACCCATTTTATAAAATAACAGCGGAATTTAAAATTTTTCTTTAAAGGGAGGAAGGATTCAAAATACATTTCCAATATATATACCATCAAAAGAATATACATGATCCAAAAAGTGTTGCGTCAAAATACAAAATATCATTTTGATCATGTATAACAAAATAATCTTCCACTTCCTTCCATCTCTATATGCATATGACCCCGGCTTCAATCAACGTCCTGGTTCGTCGCTCCTATCTGCATCACATGAATAACTGAAATGAGTATAAAACTCAGCAAGTGGAACTCTTACATAGCAATGTACATAGCATACTCCGTAAAACATGGCTTTAAAAACATTAAATACCATCAACTCTGAATCATGAATAACATAGCAATAATATAACAATAAGATGGTATTTCTCTTTTCTCTGTTGGATTGATATCTATATAGTATCTCTGTCTCTGTACCTATATCCCATCGATATAAATCGATAACTCTGAGGGATATAAGCCTATGGTCGTTGATCAACTAATTGCATGCAATCTATGACTATGCATCTATCAATCCATAAATCATTTTAAACTCTCTTTGGGGCATTTAATCAACCACTTTGTAAACTTTTTTCTCTTGTATTCCATTTTTCACAATTGAGACATTCAATTGTCTCAAATATACAATCAAGTAATTCAATACATAATATGGATCAAATGGAAGGGAATAACATGTTAAAACCATTGAAACACAATACATATACTATCATGTGAGAACAAGAATGAGATTCCACTTACAACCACTTGAAACCTTGATTCTATACTCTTGGTAGCAATCCTACAACAATAAACCATAATTTGCACCATCAATAACCCAATAATCCAACAACAATACCATAAAAGCCAAAGAATCAATACCATCACAAACCCATAACATCTCCAACACCAAAAACTAAGAAATAACCAAACCAAAAGCTTACCTTAGCTTCCTTGATCCCAAAATAATCTTTCTCTCAACACAAATAACTAACAAGAAGCTTGGATTAAAGAAAAAAAAGGAGAGAAATTGGAACCCTAGTCTCCCAAGAGAAGAAGAAACGAAAAGGAGGAGTAGAAATGAGGAAAAATGAGACCAACTCTTGCATTAAACACTTAAAATCCGAAAACACGTTTTTGGTACTGAGCCCGGCGCTCGGGCGGTCGAAAATTACCGCTCGGGCGCCAATGATTCTGCCCGAAACCCAAATTTCCAGAAGTAGTGGCGCTCGGGCGGTCATATATTACCGCTCGGGCGCCACTCTGCGCACTTCCACGTTAAAGATCGCTTCAGAAACGCCTCTTCCCTTCCGAATTAGAAAACGTTGTAAACTACAAAGTTGTAGCCCTATATCTTTCCTTGAATCTCTCCAAATTTCAGATCATTTGGAGGTCGGAATAAAATGTTATGATAAATCTCCCAACATGTGTCACTGGAAGAACGACGAAACGTACGACACACTTCGGGGCACTTTTGGCTTACCTTCCACAATGATTTGAACAAAACTCAAACTAAGAATGTTACACCTATATGTCTTATCTAATCACTCCAATTGGCCTCATACCAATTGGCTCAACATACGAATTATCATGAATTTAATAGTAACGCCGCTACAATAGCACTACACATCATCTATAACCAACCATACTATAAATCCTAAATCGAAACTCTGAACATCCAAACTATACTTAAACTTGACCAAGTAGTCAATAAACTTACGAAATCTTAAACCGTACCGTACACCAGGCTCGGCTATTACAATCTCCCCTCCTTAAAGGAATTTCGTCCCCGAAATTAACGTCACTGCGCAAACAACTCGGGATACTTCTCTTTCATCTCATCCTCTGGTTCCCACGTGGCTTCTTCAATCAAATGATTCCTCCAAAGGACTTTAACAATGCCGATCTCTTTGTTTCTCAATACTCTAACTTTGCGATCCAGAATCTGGACCGGATTCTCTTGGTATGTCAAATTCGGCGTCAAATCCAATGGCTCGTGGCGAAGAACATGGGAAGGATTCGCAATATACTTCCTGAGCATTGAAACATGAAAAACATTATGAACTCTGTCAAGATCTGGCGGTAGGGCTAACCTGTAAGCTCGATCACCAACTCTGTCCAAGATCTCAAATGGGCCAATAAATCTCGGACTCAACTTTCCCTTCTTGCCAAACCGCATCACACCCTTGAGAGGTGCTATCTTCAAGAACACATGGTCGCCAACCTCAAACTGCAACGGTCTACGATGCACATCAGCATAACTCTTCTGTCTCGACTGCGCTGTCTTCATCCTCTCTCGAATAACAGCAACAACATCAGCTGTCTGTTGGACCAACTCTGGACCCAACATCTTCCTCTCACCAATCTCATCCCAATACAAGGGAGATCTACACTTCCTGCCATAAAGTGCTTCATACGGTGCCATGCCAATCGTCGCTTGGTAACTATTATTGTACGTGAACTCAACAAGAGGCAATTTGGAATCCCAGCTACCAGGATAATCAATAGTACAAGCTCTGAGCATATACTCTAAAATCTGAATAACTCTCTCTGATTGACCGTCGCTCTGGGGGTGATATGCTGTACTAAATGCTAACCGTGAACCCATAGCTCTGTGCAAACTCTTCCAAAATTCTGAAGTAAATCTAGGGTCACGATCAGACACGATCGACACAGGAACACCATGAAGTCTAACAATCTCTGCTATGTACTCTTCGGCATACTGGTTCATAGAATACGTCGTCTTGACTGGAAGAAAATGCGCTGACTTGGTCAACCGATCAACAATAACCCAAACAGAGTTAAAACCTTTCTGCGTTCTGGGAAGACCAGTCACGAAGTCCATCGTAATATGCTCCCATTTCCATTGAGGAATCGGCAAAGATAGCAATGTCCCAGCAGGTCTCTGGTGCTCGATCTTCACCTGCTGACAAGTTAGACACTGAGAAATAAACATGGCAATATCTTTCTTCATACCTGGCCACCAATAGAGTCTACGAAGATCCTGATACATCTTGGTACCACCTGGATGTATCGAATATGGCGCGGTATGAGCCTCTGTCAAGACGTCTCTACGAATCTCATCACCAGTAGGAACACAAATACGGCCTCTAAAAGTCACCAATCCATCTCCATTCAATCCAAACTCTGAATTACCTCTCTCCTCTGCTCTGGCTCTCAACTCTGTCAACTGTAAATCATTGACCTGCTCTCTACGGATCCTGTCCGTCAATGTAGCCCGAATAACCAACGCTGAAAAGCGAGCAATGGTTCCCGGAACCACCAAAGCTATCTTTTCTCGCTGCAAGTCCAACAACAATGGCTTCTGAATCAAAGAACTCAAAGAAGAACTCGACTTACGGCTCAATGCATCTGCTACAACATTTGCCTTTCCTGGGTGATAACTAATAGTCACATCATAGTCTTTGACAAGCTCTAACCACCGCCTCTGTCGCATATTGAGTTCTTTATGAGAAAACAAATACTTCAAACTCTTGTGGTCCGTGAAGATTTCACACTTTTCGCCATATAAATAATGTCTCCAAATCTTCAGGGCGAAAACCACAGCTGCCAGCTCCAAATCATGCGTAGGATAATTCTTCTCGTAGTCCTTCAACTGGCGAGAAGCATAGGCTATAACCTTTCCACGTTGCATGAGCACTGCACCAAGACCCTTCTTCGACGCGTCAGTATAAACAACAAAATCCTCTGAACCACTGGGCAATGCAAGAACAGGAGCTGTCGTCAACTTATCTTTCAGCTCTTGGAATCCACTCTGGCATTCATTGGACCACTCAAACTTCACAGTCTTCCTCGTCAGATTGGTTAACGGCAGGGGCAATCTTGGAGAAGTCTGAAATGAAACGACGATAATAACCCGCCAAACCGAGAAAACTGCGTACCTCTGATACAGTGGTAGGAATAGGCCATTTCTGAACTGCCTCTATCTTCACTGGATCAACAGCTATACCATCCTTCGAAACAACATGGCCTAAGAAAGAAATCTGCTCCAACCAGAATTCACATTTCTTCAGCTTAGCATACAACCTCTTCTCTCTCAACAACTGAAGAACAACTCTGAGGTGCTCTGCATGAAGCTCTCTGGTCTTGGAATAGATCAATATGTCATCGATGAAAACAATGACAAAGCTATCCAAATAAGGCTTGAACACTCGGTTCATAAGAACCATGAAGACTGAAGGAGCATTAGTCAGACCAAAAGACATAACAAGGAACTCATAATGACCGTACCTGGTCCGGAACGCCGTCTTAGGGATATCAGACTCCCTAACCTTCAACTGATAATAGCCAGATCGCAAATCAATCTTCGAAAACACGGTAGCTCCTTGCAGCTGATCAAACAAGTCATCTATCCGTGGTAACGGATATTTATTCTTGATAGTCACCTTGTTGATCTCTCTACAATCAATACACAGCCGCAAAGTCCAATCTTTCTTCTTGACAAATAGAACCGGAGCTCCCCAAGGCGAAGAACTCGGCCGAATGAAACCTTTATCCAAAAGATCCTGCAACTACGTCTTCAACTCCTTCATCTCTGTAGGGGCCATTCTGTACGGAGCCTTGGAAATAGGAACCGTACCTGGAACTAGGTCAATCACAAACTCCACATCTCTGTCCGGCGGTAAACCCGGCACATCATCCTCAAAAACATCAGAGAACTCTCTCACAACATCAATATCATCAATATTCAACTTCACAATTTTATCCACATCAACAATCGAAGCCAAAAACCCATCACAACCTCTAAACAACAACTTCTTAGCCTCAAGACACGAAATAAAAGGAAGGACCAGCGAAGTACCTGCACTGGCGAGCATACCTTCCTTATTGCCATCATCTGCAAATTTCACCGTCTTAGCAACGCAATCAATCACTGCACGATAGGTTGATAGCCAATCCATGCCAAGTATAATATCAAACGCAACCATCGGGATAACAATCAAGTCGGCATAAACCACTCGCTCATCAATTTGAACAGAGCACGCATACACAATAGATGTCGGGCACAACACATCCCCCGAAGGCAATACAACATTAAACTGGAGGGGAATAACAGAAGGAACTATATACAAAGATCTCAAAAATAGTTCAGACATAAAAGAATGAGTAGCACCTGTATCAATCAATGTCGTAGCTACTCTGCCTGAAATTAAAATAGTGCTAGAGATCACAGAAGAATCATGGTTTATACCTTCCTTCGTCATGGTGAAGATGCGACCCTGCACCTTCTCTTTACTCGCTCCTCTTGGACAATCCTTGGCAATGTGGCCTGCAGTGCCACATCGATAACAAGTGTGAGTACCAAATCTGCACTCTCCCCGATGATGCCTACCACACTTGGGACACAATGGCTTCTCAAGATCAGATGGAACTGTC
This sequence comes from Primulina tabacum, assembly GCF_025594145.1. Taxonomy (NCBI): domain Eukaryota; kingdom Viridiplantae; phylum Streptophyta; class Magnoliopsida; order Lamiales; family Gesneriaceae; genus Primulina; species Primulina tabacum. Next base: position 18,704,010 of record NC_134558.1, read on the forward strand.
GGTGGTTTAGGACTCGGCTCTAACTTGCCTTTCCCCTTGAAACGATCCCTTCCTCTTTGATTCGAACCCTGGCCTCTCTGAGCAATGGCCTGCTGCCTCGCCTGTCTTTCCCTGGCAATGTCTTTCTCATCTTGTTCGGCCAACAAGGCCTTAGCCACAATCTCTCTGAATGTCACCGCCTCGACATATTGATGTCCCTTCTGATTTCTGCTCTAAGGCCTCGAATGAAATGAGCACCCTTGTCTTTGTCGTTGGAAGCAATGTATGGGGCAAACAGAAAGCCCTCCTCGAACTTCAGAATATACTCATCAACATTCATACCTTCTTGTCGAAGCTCCAAGAACTCAGTCACCTTCCGTGCTCGAAGTGCATCTGGGGAGTACTTGTCATAAAAGAGATCAGTGAACTCTGGCCACTTCAATGTCGAAATATCCACACTAACTTTGGTAGCATTCCACCAAATGCGTGCAGCCTTGACCAACATGAACACTGCACAACTGATTCTGTCTTTGTCTTCGTAGTTGAGATGATCGAAAATCGCCTCAAGTGCCTTGATCCATTCTACGGCCACCAACGGATCGGTGCTTCCTGCAAATTTAGGCGGATCCATCCTCTTGAAAGCAGTAAAGATCCCATCGGTTCCCACTGCCTGAGCCACTTTGCCTCTACCCTGTCCTCTACCTTGACCTGTACTTTGCATACGTAGCAACTGTTGGATCTGCTCACTATGGACCTTGGCTTGCTCTTTCAACAACTTGCCGAACTCATCGACAACTCTAGAGGAAGAACTATCCTCACCCTCTGCAGCCTTTCTCTTAGGAGGCATCTATTCCTACAATGTGCTCACATAATACATATCAATAGATAACAATGAATAGATGTAGAAGAAGACATACCCGGACCGTTGAAAGTAGACGAAGTCATATGCATTGGTCCGAAGAACAGTGCTCTGATACCACAAAATGTGACACCTCTGACCCATTTTATAAAATAACAGCGGAATTTAAAATTTTTCTTTAAAGGGAGGAAGGATTCAAAATACATTTCCAATATATATACCATCAAAAGAATATACATGATCCAAAAAGTGTTGCGTCAAAATACAAAATATCATTTTGATCATGTATAACAAAATAATCTTCCACTTCCTTCCATCTCTATATGCATATGACCCCGGCTTCAATCAACGTCCTGGTTCGTCGCTCCTATCTGCATCACATGAATAACTGAAATGAGTATAAAACTCAGCAAGTGGAACTCTTACATAGCAATGTACATAGCATACTCCGTAAAACATGGCTTTAAAAACATTAAATACCATCAACTCTGAATCATGAATAACATAGCAATAATATAACAATAAGATGGTATTTCTCTTTTCTCTGTTGGATTGATATCTATATAGTATCTCTGTCTCTGTACCTATATCCCATCGATATAAATCGATAACTCTGAGGGATATAAGCCTATGGTCGTTGATCAACTAATTGCATGCAATCTATGACTATGTATCTATCAATCCATAAATAATTTTAAACTCTCTTTGGGACATTTAATCAAACACTTTGTAAACTCTTTTCTCTTGTATTCCCTTTTTCACAATTGAGACATTCAATTGTCTCAAATATACAATCAAGTAATTCAATACATAATATGGATCAAATGGAAGGGAATAACATGTTAAAACCATTGAAACACAATACATATACTATCATGTGAGCACAAGAATGAGATTCCACTTACAACCACTTGAAACCTTGATTCTATACTCTTGGTAGCAATCCTACAACAATAAACCATAATTTGCACCATCAATAACCCAATAATCCAACAAAAATACCATAAAAGCCAAAGAATCAACACCATCACAAACCCATAACATCTCCAACACCAAAAACTAAGAAATAACCAAACCAAAAGCTTACCTTAGCTTCCTTGATCCCAAAATAATCTTTCTCTCAACACAAATAACTAACAAGAAGCTTGGATTAAAGAAAAGAAAGGAGAGAAATTGGAACCCTAGTCTCCCAAGAGAAGAAGAAACGAAAAGGAGGAGTAGAAATGAGGAAAAATGAGACCAACTCTTGCATTAAACACTTAAAATCCGAAAACACGTTTTTGGTACTGAGCCCGGTGCTCGGGCGGTCGAAAATTACCGCTCGGGCGCCAATGATTCTGCCCGAAACCCAAATTTCCAGAAGTAGTGGCGCTCGGGCGGTCATATATTACCGCTCGGGCGCCACTCTGCGCACTGCCACGTTAAAGATCGCTTCAGAAACGCCTCTTCCCTTCCGAATTAGAAAACGTTGTAAACTACAAAGTTGTAGCCCTATATCTTTCCTTGAATCTCCAAATTTCAGATCATTTGGAGGTCGGAGTAAAATGTTATGATAAATCTCCCAACATGTGTCACTGGAAGAACGACGAAACGTACGACACACTTCGGGGCACTTTTGGCTTACCTTCCACAATGATTTGAACAAAACTCAAACTAAGAATGTTACACCTATATGTCTTATCTAATCACTCCAATTGGCCTCATACCAATTGGCTCAACATACGAATTATCATGAATTTAATAGTAACGCCGCTACAATAGCACTACACATCATCTATAACCAACCATACTATAAATCCTAAATCGAAACTCTGAACATCCAAACTATACTTAAACTTGACCAAGTAGTCAATAAACTTACGAAATCTTAAACCGTACCGTACACCAGGCTCGGCTATTACAATCTCCCCTCCTTAAAGGAATTTCGTCCCCGAAATTAACGTCACTGCGCAAACAACTCGGGATACTTCTCTTTCATCTCATCCTCTGGTTCCCACGTGGCTTCTTCAATCAAATGATTCCTCCAAAGGACTTTAACAATGCCGATCTCTTTGTTTCTCAATACTCTAACTTTGCGATCCAGAATCTGGACCGGATTCTCTTGGTATGTCAAATTCGGCGTCAAATCCAATGGCTCGTGGCGAAGAACATGGGAAGGATTCGCAATATACTTCCTGAGCATTGAAACATGAAAAACATTATGAACTCTGTCAAGATCTGGCGGTAGGGCTAACCTGTAAGCTCGATCACCAACTCTGTCCAAGATCTCAAATGGGCCAATAAATCTCGGACTCAACTTTCCCTTCTTGCCAAACCGCATCACACCCTTGAGAGGTGCTATCTTCAAGAACACATGGTCGCCAACCTCAAACTGCAACGGTCTACGATGCACATCAGCATAACTCTTCTGTCTCGACTGCGCTGTCTTCATCCTCTCTCGAATAACAGCAACAACATCAGCTGTCTGTTGGACCAACTCTGGACCCAACATCTTCCTCTCACCAATCTCATCCCAATACAAGGGAGATCTACACTTCCTGCCATAAAGTGCTTCATACGGTGCCATGCCAATCGTCGCTTGGTAACTATTATTGTACGTGAACTCAACAAGAGGCAATTTGGAATTTCAGCTACCAGGATAATCAATAGTACAAGCTCTGAGCATATCCTCTAAAATATGAATAACTCTCTCTGATTGACCATCGCTCTGGGGGTGATATGCTGTACTAAATGCTAACCGTGAACCTATAGCTCTGTGCAAACTCTTCCAAAATTCTGAAGTAAATCTAGGGTCACGATCAGACACGATCGACACAGGAACACCATGAAGTCTAACAATCTCTGCTATGTACTCTTCGGCATACTGGTTCATAGAATACGTCGTCTTGACTGGAAGAAAATGCGCTGACTTGGTCAACCGATCAACAATAACCCAAACAGAGTTAAAACCTTTCTGCGTTCTGGGAAGACCAGTCACGAATTCCATCGTAATATGCTCCCATTTCCATTGAGGAATCGGCAAAGATAGCAATGTCCCAGCAGGTCTCTGGTGCTCGATCTTCACCTGCTGACAAGTTAGGCACTGAGAAATAAACATGGCAATATCTTTCTTCATACCTGGCCACCAATAGAGTCTACGAAGATCCTGATACATCTTGGTACCACCTGGATGTATCGAATATGGCGCGGTATGAGCCTCTGTCAAGACGTCTCTACGAATCTCATCACCAGTAGGAACACAAATACGGCCTCTAAAAGTCACCAATCCATCTCCATTCAATCCAAACTCTGAATTACCTCTCTCCTCTGCTCTGGCTCTCAACTCTGTCAACTGTAAATCATTGACCTGCTCTCTACGGATCCTGTCCGTCAATGTAGCCCGAATAACAAACGCTGAAAAGCGAGCAATGGTTCCCGGAACCACCAAAGCTATCTCTTCTCGCTGCAAGTCCAACAACAATGGCTTCTGAATCAAAGAACTCAAAGAAGAACTCGACTTACGGCTCAATGCATCTGCTACAACATTTGCCTTTCCTGGGTGATAACTAATAGTCACATCATAGTCTTTGACAAGCTCTAACCACCGCCTCTGTCGCATATTGAGTTCTTTATGAGAAAACAAATACTTCAAACTCTTGTGGTCCGTGAAGATTTCACACTTTTCGCCATATAAATAATGTCTCCAAATCTTCAGGGCGAAAACCACAGCTGCCAGCTCCAAATCATGCGTAGGATAATTCTTCTCGTAGTCCTTCAACTGGCGAGAAGCATAGGCTATAACCTTTCCACGTTGCATGAGCACTGCACCAAGACCCTTCTTCGACGCGTCAGTATAAACAACAAAATCCTCTGAACCACTGGGCAATGCAAGAACAGGAGCTGTCGTCAACTTATCTTTCAGCTCTTGGAATCCACTCTGGCATTCATTGGACCACTCAAACTTCACAGTCTTCCTCGTCAGATTGGTTAACGGCAGGGGCAATCTTGGAGAAGTCTGAAATGAAACGACGATAATAACCCGCCAAACCGAGAAAACTGCGTACCTCTGATACAGTGGTAGGAATAGGCCATTTCTGAACTGCCTCTATCTTCACTGGATCAACAGCTATACCATCCTTCGAAACAACATGGCCTAAGAAAGAAATCTGCTCCAACCAGAATTCACATTTCTTCAGCTTAGCATACAACCTCTTCTCTCTCAACAACTGAAGAACAACTCTGAGGTGCTCTGCATGAAGCTCTCTGGTCTTGGAATAGATCAATATGTCATCGATGAAAACAATGACAAAGCTATCCAAATAAGGCTTGAACACTCGGTTCATAAGAACCATGAAGACTGAAGGAGCATTAGTCAGACCAAAAGACATAACAAGGAACTCATAATGACCGTACCTGGTCCGGAACGCCGTCTTAGGGATATCAGACTCCCTAACCTTCAACTGATAATAGCCAGATCGCAAATCAATCTTCGAAAACACGGTAGCTCCTTGCAGCTGATCAAACAAGTCATCTATCCGTGGTAACGGATATTTATTCTTGATAGTCACCTTGTTGATCTCTCTACAATCAATACACAGCCGCAAAGTCCCATCTTTCTTCTTGACAAATAGAACCGGAGCTCCCCAAGGCGAAGAACTCGGCCGAATGAAACCTTTATCCAAAAGATCCTGCAACTACGTCTTCAACTCCTTCATCTCTGTAGGGGCCATTCTGTACGGAGCCTTGGAAATAGGAACCGTACCTGGAACTAGGTCAATCACAAACTCCACATCTCTGTCCGGCGGTAAACCCGGCACATCATCCTCAAAAACATCAGAGAACTCTCTCACAACATCAATATCATCAATATTCAACTTCACAATTTTATCCACATCAACAATCGAAGCCAAAAACCCATCACAACCTCTAAACAACAACTTCTTAGCCTCAAGACACGAAATAAAAGGAAGGACCAGCGAAGTACCTGCACTGGCGAGCATACCTTCCTTATTGCCATCATCTGCAAATTTCACCGTCTTAGCAACGCAATCAATCACTGCACGATAGGTTGATAGCCAATCCATGCCAAGTATAATATCAAACGCAACCATCGGGATAACAATCAAGTCGGCATAAACCACTCGCTCATCAATTTGAACAGAGCACGCATACACAATAGATGTCGGGCACAACACATCCCCCGAAGGCAATACAACATTAAACTGGAGGGGAATAACAGAAGGAACTATATCCAAAGATCTCAAAAATAGTTCAGACATAAAAGAATGAGTAGCACCTGTATCAATCAATGTCGTAGCTACTCTGCCTGAAATTAAAATAGTGCTAGAGATCACAGAAGAATCATGGTTTATACATTCCTTCGTCATGGTGAAGATGCGACCCTGCACCTTCTCTTTACTCGCTCCTCTTGGACAATCCTTGGCAATGTGGCCTGCAGTGCCACATCGATAACAAGTGTGAGTACCAAATCTGCACTCTCCCCGATGATGCCTACCACACTTGGGACACAATGGCTTCTCAAGATCAGATGGAACTGTCGGTGGTTTAGGACTCGGCTCTAACTTGCCTTTCCCCTTGAAACGATCCCTTCCTCTTTGATTCGAACCCTGGCCTCTCTGAGCAATGGCCTGCTGCCTCGCCTGTCTTTCCCTGGCAATGTCTTTCTCATCTTGTTCGGCCAACAAGGCCTTAGCCACAATCTCTCTGAATGTCACCGCCTCGACATATTGATGTCCCTTCTGATTTCTGCTCTAAGGCCTCGAATGAAATGAGCACCCTTGTCTTTGTCGTTGGAAGCAATGTATGGGGCAAACAGAAAGCCCTCCTCGAACTTCAGAATATACTCATCAACATTCATACCTTCTTGTCGAAGCTCCAAGAACTCAGTCACCTTCCGTGCTCGAAGTGCATCTGGGGAGTACTTGTCATAAAAGAGATCAGTGAACTCTGGCCACTTCAATGTCGAAATATCCACACTAACTTTGGTAGCATTCCACCAAATGCGTGCAGCCTTGACCAACATGAACACTGCACAACTGATTCTGTCTTTGTCTTCGTAGTTGAGATGATCGAAAATCGCCTCAAGTGCCTTGATCCATTCTACGGCCACCAACGGATCGGTGCTTCCTGCAAATTCAGGCGGATCCATCCTCTTGAAAGCAGTAAAGATCCCATCGGTTCCCACTGCCTAAGCCACTTTGCCTCTACCCTGTCCTCTACCTTGACCTGTACTTTGCATACGTAGCAACTGTTGGATCTGCTCACTATGGACCTTGGCTTGCTATTTCAACAACTTGCCGAACTCATCGACAACTCTAGAGGAAGAACTATCCTCACCCTCTGCAGCCTTTCTCTTAGGAGGCATCTATTCCTACAATGTGCTCACACAATACATATCAATAGATAACAATGAATAGATGTAGAAGAAGACATATCCGGACCGTTGAAAGTAGACGAAGTCATATGCATTGGTCCGAAGAACAGTGCTCTGATACCACAAAATGTGACACCTCTGACCCATTTTATAAAATAACAGCGGAATTTAAAATTTTTCTTTAAAGGGAGGAAGGATTCAAAATACATTTCCAATATATATACCATCAAAAGAATATACATGATCCAAAAAGTGTTGCGTCAAAATACAAAATATCATTTTGATCATGTATAACAAAATAATCTTCAACTTTCTTCCATCTCTATATGCATATGACCCCGGCTTCAATCAACGTCCTGGTTCATCGCTCCTATCTGCATCACATGAATAACTGAAATGAGTATAAAACTCAGCAAGTGGAACTCTTACATAGCAATGTACATAGCATACTCCGTAAAACATGGCTTTAAAAACATTAAATACCATCAACTCTGAATCATGAATAACATAGCAATAATATAACAATAAGATGGTATTTCTCTTTTCTCTGTTGGATTGATATCTATATAGTATCTCTGTCTCTGTACCTATATCCCATCGATATAAATCGATAACTCTGAGGGATATAAGCCTATGGTCGTTGATCAACTAATTGCATGCAATCTATGACTATGTATCTATCAATCCATAAATCATTTTAAACTCTCTTTGGGGCATTTAATCAAACACTTTGTAAACTTTTTTCTCTTGTATTCCCTTTTTCACAATTGAGACATTCAATTGTCTCAAATATACAATCAAGTAATTCAATACATAATATGGATCAAATGGAAGGGAATAACATGTTAAAACCATTGAAACACAATACATATACTATCATGTGAGCACAAGAATGAGATTCCACTTACAACCACTTGAAACCTTGATTCTATACTCTTGGTAGCACTCCTACAACAATAAACCATAATTTGCACCATCAATAACCCAATAATCCAACAAAAATACCATAAAAGCCAAAGAATCAACACCATCACAAACCCATAACATCTCCAACACCAAAAACTAAGAAATAACCAAACCAAAAGCTTACCTTAGCTTCCTTGATCCCAAAATAATCTTTCTCTCAACACAAATAACTAACAAGAAGCTTGGATTAAAGAAAAGAAAGGAGAGAAATTGGAACCCTAGTCTCCCAAGAGAAGAAGAAACGAAAAGGAGGAGTAGAAATGAGGAAAAATGAGACCAACTCTTGCATTAAACACTTAAAATCCGAAAACACGTTTTTGGTACTGAGCCCGACGCTCGGGCGGTCGAAAATTCCGCTCGGGCGCCAATGATTCTGCCCGAAACCCAAATTTCCAGAAGTAGTGGCGCTCGGGCGGTCATATATTACCGCTCGGGCGCCACTCTGCGCACTGCCATGTTAAAGATCGCTTCAGAAACGCCTCTTTACTTCCGAATTAGAAAATGTTGTAAACTACAAAGTTGTAGCCCTATATCTTTCCTTAAATCTCTCCAAATTTCAGATCATTTGGAGGTCTGAGTAAAAGGTTATGATAAATCTCCCAACATGTGTCACTGGAGGAACGACGAAACGTACGACACACTTCGGGGCACTTTTGGCTTACCTTCCACAATGATTTGAACAAAACTCAAACTAAGAATGTTACACTTCTATGTCTTATCTAATCACTCCAATTGGCCTCATACCAATTGGCTCAACATACGAATTATCATGAATTTAATAGTAACGCCGCTACAATAGCACTACACATCATCTATAACCAACCATACTATAAATCCTAAATCGAAACTCTGAACATCCAAACTATACTTAAACTTGACCAAGTAGTCAATAAACTTAAGAAATCTTAAACCGTACCGTACACCAGGCTCGGCTATTACTCTATCGGCCATTGGGGCTTGAACCACCGACCAGAGCCTCTTACCAACATCCTAACTAGTGGCTTGAACCGTGGCTAAGGGCACTAGGCCATCCACAATCCACCGAAACACCTAGGACAACACAAAGCTCAAACCGAGAACACAAAGAAAAATTCTGTACCATGCGATTGTTTGGATCGCTTGCTGTCATGTGTCGTTCCAGTGGTCATATGATCCACCATGGCTCGACCTAGACATGATGAAGTGTTGTATGAACCAAGGTTAAGGGCTAAAAGCCAACCAAGATCCATCCAAAACTTCAAGATCCGAAACTCACTCACAAAAATCAGAAATAGAAACCGAGGGACACTTGTGTTGTTTTGCTTTAAAAACCGATGGGGCCATGAACCAAGCCATGAAAGGTCATCTTGGTCATGTCCTAGACATGCTAAGGAAGGGTCCTAACCGTGGTTACAGGCCCAAAAGCCAACCAAGATTCGAACCTCCTTGAACAACCAAAAACCAGAATTTCGAGACTCAACTTGCAACTATGGAGGAGTTGCTGTCAAATCTTGAATCTAGCGAGTTGGGGGCTTAAACTAATGGACCAACATGATCCTATCTCACCCTAGTACATGCCTAGATGCAGCCTTGGGTGCCTGGAATCGAACCAACCTCCTGGAACCACAAAAACATCAAAACCATGAGGCACAAGTGAGAGCCAAAATCTGTGCAGAATTTTTTTGTTCATGTTGCTGTCATATTTCGGTTTTATCATGAATCAAGGACATGTAATGGTTTAAAAAAATGATATATGACTTGATTGAAGAGCAAAGAAACCATATATACATGCCTTAAGTTGTTTTTTACAATAAAAAAACACGATACGTCGGACCGGGAGACACGGCAACGGAAATGAAGAAACCTTGTTATTGTTGTTGTCTTGGCCAAGAACGGGAGCTGCTAAATCTCTATCATTTCGTGCTAGGTGGAGTGAAGAAGGTGGTGAAGGCTTGTGGTCAAATAAGGTGGTGCATGGAGGAGTAAATGATGTCAAGTTGGGGGGAAACATGCATGATGAATGGGTGGCCTTTGTTTTGTTGTTGGGGGAGTTAAATGGTGTCAATTTGAGATTGTGTGGAGTGGAATTGACCAAGAGTTGTCTTTTCAATTGGTGTAGGATTTGTTTAAGTTTTGCTAAGTAGAATCCTAGGTTAGATAAGCTTGATTAAAAGGTTAATTAAGCATAATCTTGATGAATTAAGAAGCCTACAATTAAATTGGTGATTAATTAATTAAAGTAAACTTAAATCCACTTGATTTCATTAAAATAAATTATATCTTAGCTCGAAATAAATTTAGGAATATTTTTGGATCATAAAATTAATCTCCGATTTTCTATCTCCGGTCCGGTCTCGCGTATATATCTAAAAAGCTAAAATTTGAAATACGCGATTTAAAAGTCCTTAAAAATTACGTAAATGATTTAAATGCAATTAAATCAACAATTTCTTAAAATAATAACCATTTAAAATTAAATAATAGAAATTATGCACATATCAACGCATATTGGTTTTTCGGGTACTACAACACTCCCCCCCTTAAATAAAATTTCGTCCTCGAAATTAGAACTCACCGAATAAATCTGGAAAGCGACTCCGCATCTCTTACTCTGACTCCCAAGTAGCTTCCTCATCGGAATGATTAAGCCACTTGACCTTCACTGATTTGATCACTTTGTTTCGAAGCTTCTTCTCCTTATGGTCTAATATCTGCACTTGTCTCTCTTCATAAGACAAGTTCGGAAAAAACTGCAACGGCTCAAAGTTCAACACATGAGAAGGGTTCGCTAAATACTTCCTCAACATCGACACATGGAACACATTGTGTACTCCGGCCGGATTCGGCGGGAGAGCAACACGATATGCTAATGTCCCAACTCTGTCGAGGATCTCAAATGGTCCGATGAACCTCGGACTAAGCTTCCCCTTCTTTCCGAATCTCATGACACCCTTCATCGGTGCTATCTTCACAAAAAGATGGTCGCCAACGGCAAACTCTAGATCTCTACTCCTCCGGTCGGCATAACTCTTCTGTCGACTCTGAGCAGTCCTCATCCTGTCACGGATTATGACTACTAGATCGGCAGTCTGCTGGACGATCTCTGGACCTAACTCTGATCTCTCGCCTATTTCATCCCAATGAATAGGCGATCTACACTTCCTTCCGTACAGTGCTTCATAGAGAGCCATACCTATAGACGACTGGAAGCTGTTGTTATAGGTAAACTCCACTAATGGCAACTTCGATTCCCAGCTCCCTGAGAAATCGATGACACAAGCACGGAGAAGATCCTCCAAGATCTGAATAACTCTCTCTGATTGACCATTTGTCTGAGGGTGAAAAGCTGTGCTAAACAACAACTTTGTACCCATCGCTGAATGCAGACTCTTCCAAAATGAGGAAGTGAATCTCGGATCTCTGTCAGAAACAATAGAGACTGGGATACCGTGTAATCGGACTATCTCACGGATATATAACTCGGCATACTGAATCATGGAGAAAGTCGTCTTAATAGGCAAGAAATGCGCTGACTTGGTAAGACGATCAACAATCACCCATATAGCATTCGAACCTCTAGCCGACTTCGGTAGACAAACCACGAAATCCATGTTAATGTTCTCCCACTTCCACTCGGGAATGGGAAGTGGCTTGAGTAAGCCGGCTGGTCTCTGATGTTCAGCTTTCACAAGTTGACAAGTCAAAATCTCAGATACAAATCTCCGGATCTCTCTCTTCATACTGGGCCACCGATATAACATCTGCAGATCCTTGTACATCTTCGTACTCCCAGGATGAATAGAGTACGGGGACATATGGGCCTCAACTAATATGTCTGTTCGAATAGAATCGCTGCTAGGAACCCATATCCTATCTCAATAACGAACAATGCCATCACTCACTGTGTACAAAACACTGCCCTTTGCCTCATCTCTCTGCCTCCACTTCGCCAACTGCTCATCAGATGACTGACTGCTGTGAATACGGTCTAATAAAGAAGACTTAATCGTCAAGGTAGATAGACGGGGAACTCTACCTCAAGTATAAATCTCTAGATCAAACCTCTGAATCTCACTCTGAAGAGACCTCTGAACTGTCAAATGAGCCATCACTGCGACTTCCCGGCTCAAAGCATCTGCTACTACATTAGCTTTACCAGGATGGTAGCTAATGTCACAGTCATAATCCTTGACTAACTCCAACCAACGCCTCTGACGCATATTCAACTCTTTCTGCATAAAGAAGTACTCGAGACTCTTGTGGTCGGTAAAGATCTGACACTTCTCTCCGTATAGATAATGCCTCCAAATCTTCAAGGCAAATACTACAGCAGCTAACTCAAGATCATGAGTAGGGTAGTTCTTCTCGTGGATCTTCAACTGACGAGAAGCATATGCTATTACTTTCCCATGCTGCATCAACACTGCGCCTAGACCGAGCTTCGAAGCATCGGTATATAATACAAAATCTCCGGGCCCAGAAGGCATGGACAAGTTCGGCGCTGAAATAAGAGCTTGCTTCAAAGAATCAAAGATCTTCTGGAACTCATTGCTCCACACGTACTTAGCATTCTTCTTAGTCAATGACATGAGTGGAACTGCGATAGAGGAGAAACCCTGAATAAACTTCCGATAGTATCCTGCTAGACCAAGGAAACTACGGATCTCTGATGCAATCTGCGGCACCTCCCAATCTCTGATTGTCGCAACCTTTGCTGGGTCTACCTCAATGCCACTACTAGATATGATGTGGCCTAGGAACGCCACTTTCTCTAACCAGAACTCGCACTTGCTGAACTTAGCGAACAGCTTGTGCCTCTGCAACGTCTGCAATACTGCGGTCAGATGCCTGTTGTGATCCTCTTGACTCTTTGAATAGACGAGAATGTTGTCTATGAATACAATGACGAACTGATCAAGATACGGCTGAAATACACGATTCATGAGATCCATGAAGATCGCCGGCGCATTCGTCAGACCGAACGACATCACAAGGAACTCGAAGTGCCCATAACGAGTCCTAAAAGCAGTCTTAAAAGTATCGGCGTCTTTCACCCTTAACTGGTGATATCCGGAACGCAGATCTATCTTGGAGAATACTGAGGCTCCCTGCAGCTGATAAAAAAATCCTCAATCCTCGGAAGTGGGTATTTATTCTTCACTGTAACCCTGTTCAACTCCCGGTAGTCAATGCAAAGCCTCATAGATCCGTCTTTCTTCTTCACGAATAAGACAGGCGCTCCCCATGGAGAGAAACTCGAGCGAATAAACTCCTTGTCAAGAAGCTCCTGAATCTATTTCTTGAGCTCAACCATCTCTGATGGTGCTAATCTGTATGGCGCCTTAGATTTAGGCGCGGTACCTGACATAAGATCGATCGAAAACTAAACCTTTCATACCGGTGGTCTACCAGATATGTCATCGGGAAAAACATTTGAAAAGTCCCTGACAGCTGGGACATCTGCAACTGACTGGGTGGGGACCTCGAGAACAGATATAATGGTCGCAATGAATGCTCGACAACCCCTATGCATGAGCTTCCTAGCCTGAATACAAGATATCATGATAGGCAATTTAAAGTAACTGTCAGGCTCAAACAGGAACTGCTCCCTTCCAAGCGGTCGGACTAGAACAGATCTCCGCTGAAAATCAATAAGTACTCTGTTCTTGTACAGCCAATCCATCCCAAGGATAATATCGAACTCTGGCATTGGCAGCACGATCAAATCCGCATAGACAAGATTTCCATGAAGCTCGAGGTCTATGTCTCGTACTACGCTAGTCGCTGCCATCTCCTCGCCAGATGGAATAACCACAGAATACGCCACATCCAATCCAATCGTCTTGACCTTGATGGAATTCGCAAAGGTCTTAGATATGAATGAATGAGTGGCCCCTGAATCAATCAAGGCGTTCGTAGAAGCTCCGCCTATAAATATTCTTCCTGAAAGGTTGGAACATCTATCTAAATCCAATAATTTACCAGAATTAATCCAATAGACGTGCAAAGGTCAAAGTTCTTCTAACTTAGATTCCCAAAACGACCCAAATAGAACATGCAATCTTATCACAATTTCTAAGTTCAAATCTTATAACCCAATAATTCAAAGCAATTAATCTCAAAATGCTGAATTAAATATGCTAAAATTTTCCCAAATATAAACTTAAAGATTTAAGATACCTGTCAAGAGCATAGTCCCTGGGTTCGCCTCCGCTGCATGGAGTGCAAACACTCTGCCCTGAGTAGGCAATGTCCCTTGAGGACAATCCTTCAGCAAATGGCCAGTACCGCCACACTTGAAACACTTCCCAGAGCCATACATGCAAACTCGGGTATGGCGGCGTGTACACCTGGCACAGACCGGGTACTCTTGCATCCTCGGGACCACACGTCCCTGCTGCTGCTGCTGTCCTCTGCTCCCCGATGGGCCATGGAAAGGCCTCTTATGCTGCTGCTGCTGAGGAGGGCGGTAGGGCGCCTGAAATGGTCGCTTACCCTGGCGGTCATTCTCGATATCTCTATGATCCTGCTCTGCAGTAAGAGCTCTAGAGACAGCGACCTCATATGTCGTAGGGCCAGCAACCCTAACATCACGGCGCAAGATCGACCGCAATCCATCCATGAAGTGCCTAAGCCTGGTACCCTCGTCGTTCGCGATCGGGGGTACAAAGTGACAACCCCTCTCGAACTTACGGATAAACTCCGTAACAGGCATGTCACCCTGTCTCAGGGTCATAAACTCCTTGGTCAACCTCGAATTCACGTCATCAATAAAATACTTAGAGAAGAATACCTCTCTAAAGCGCGTCCAACTTAGAGTAGCTAGATCCAGAGCTACAGATGCGCCCTCCCACCATAGACGGGCGTCTCCTCCAAAAAGATAGGTCGCACAGCGGACCATATCAACATCCTCCAGCTCCATAAATCTGAAAGTAACCTCTAGGGACTTAATCCATCCTTCAGCAACCATGGGATCAGACGTCCCAGTGAACTCCTTCGGGTTCATCCTCATGAACCGCTCACATATAGGCGCTGAAATGAAAGAATTAAAAGATCAAATCCAAGAATTGCTAGACAAGGGTTTTATCCGCCCTAGTTACTCTCCGTTAGGCGCACCGGTATTATTTGTGAAGAAGAAGGATGACAGTATGCGACTCTGTATTGATTATCGAGAGCTGAATAGAGTCACTATCGAGAATAAGTATCCTCTGCCAAGAATTGATGACTTATTTGATCACTTGCAAGGAGCATCGATATTTTCGAATATTGATCTTCGTTCTGGAAACAATCAGTTGAAAGTGAAAGAGTCTGATTGTGAGGGCCCTAATTTCGTATTCATAATTTTGCGGAATTATTAAAAATTTTCTCTTTAAATAAATAAACTTGCAACGTATAAAAATTTTCGTAAAATAACCCAACGGTTTAACATAAACATTGCAGCGGAAACTGAATAATGTTTTAAACAATAACTTAAAATATATAAAAGTTATAACAAGAGTTTGAACATAAAACTGAATAACTAAACGTGAGGTCCTCGGGTTCGTACTACCGCCGATCCGAGCTAACTCATTGGTCCCCGCCCTCAGCCTCTGCATCGTCAGTACCTACAACAATAAAGTCTAGTGAGTCTAAAGACTCAGCATGCATATATCGTGAATAACAAGTAAAATATATCATAAAATTTCATGCCATGTAAAGATATCATATCGTAAAGCGTAACGTGAAAATCGTGCCATGAATAATTATAAATACGTGCATAACTGATAATCGTACGTAAAAGGTTTGCTCGATAGAGCCCTGTCATAAAATAGCATATCATAATTTTCTGTTGAGATAATGTTCTACGCAAGTGGCCCATAACGTAACATAACATAACATGAATCGTCTGATCAGACTAAACCACTGTATACTGGGCGGTAGTGATCATCACAGCCCTTGGACTGGATATCCGTACCCATACATAATCGTAAACCGGTCGTAAGTCACCGGGTGAAGCAATCCCATAAGCATAAGGTGGCCACAAGACATATCGCATATATCTTAAAAATAAACTTTTTCTATTTTTTTATGCACGTAATATAATAAATTCCTGTGTTATTTTACCAATTGAGTTGGATCGTTCCCAGGCTCGCTGCGACCTAATTCTAACATGAGAAACCTGAAAATAATCTTAACTTGACCAACATGTCATAACCAAACCAAAAACGAGACAATTACGCCCAACAAACTTAGTATCTAACCATGACTCCATACCAACCCGAACCAACATCGAAACATCGTTTAGTCAACGCTCTTTCGAGAGTCACTTTGGCACATTGCACCGTAAATTCTTGTACGACCTCTAAACTTAACCAATTCACAAACATCAAAAAACATGACCTTTCTAACTCATTGAGGTAGTTTCCAGTCCAACGCCATAGGCTAAAAGCCAACCAAGAACTCAAACAAGCCTCCTGAACCGAAGCTCAAGTTGCTGTCAAAAAAAATGCAGCAGCAGCACTTGTGCTTGCATCGCTTCGTTTACGAGGCTATCGGCCATTGGGGCTTGAACCAACAACCAGAGCTTCTTACCAACATCATAAGTAGTGGCTTGAACCATGGCTAAGGGCACTAGGCCATCCACAATCCACCAAAACACCTAGGACAACACAAAGATCAAACCGAGAACACAAAGAAAAATTCTGTACCATGCGATTGTTTGGATCGCTTGCTGTCATGTGTCGTTCCAGTGGTCATATGATCCACCATGGCTCGACCTAGACATGATGAAGTGTTGTATGAACCAAGGTTAAGGGCTAAAAGCCAACCAAGATCCATCCAAAACTTCAAGATCCGAAACTCACTCACAAAAATCAGAAATAGAAACCGAGGGACACTTGTGTTGTTTTGCTTTAAAAACCGATGGGGCCATGAACCAAGCCATGAAAGGTCATCTTGGTCATGTCCTAGACATGCTAAGGAAGGGTCCTAACCATGGTTACAGGCCCAAAAGCCAACCAAGATTCGAACCTCCTTGAACAACCAAAAACCAGAATTTCGAGACTCAACTTGCAACTATGGAGGAGTTGCTGTCAAATCTTGAATCCAGCGAGTTGGGGGCTTAAACTAATGGACCAACATGATCCTATCTCACCCTAGTACATGCCTAGATGCAGCCTTGGGTGCCTGGAATCGAACCAACCTCCTGGAACCACAAAAACATCAAAACCATGAGGCACAAGTGAGAACAAAAATCTGTGCAGAATTTTTTTGTTCATGTTGCTGTCATATTTCGGTTTTATCATGAATCAAGGACATGTAATGGTTTAAAAAAATGATATATGACTTGATTGAAGAGCAAAGAAACCATTTATACATGCCTTAAGTTGTTTTTTACAATAAAAAAACACGATACGTCGGACCGGGAGACACGGCAACGGAAATGAAGAAACCTTGTTATTGTTGTTGTCTTGGCCAAGAATGGGAGCTACTAAATCTCTATCATTTCGTGCTAGGTGGAGTGAAGAAGGTGGTGAAGGCTTGTGGTCAAATAAGGTGGTGCATGGAGGAGTAAATGATGTCAAGTTGGGGGGAAACATGCATGATGAATGGGTGGCCTTTGTTTTGTTGTTGGGGGAGTTAAATGGTGTCAATTTGGGATTTTGTGGAGTGGAATTGACCGAGAGTTGTCTTTCCAATTGGTGTAGGATTTGTTTAAGTTTTGCTAAGTAGAATCCTAGGTTAGATAAGCTTGATTAAAAGGTTAATTAAGCATAATCTTGATGAATTAAGAAGCCTACAATTAAATTGGTGATTAATTAATTAAAGTAGACTTAAATCCACTTGATTTCATTAAAATAAATTTTTTCTTAGCTCGGAATAAATTTAGTAATATTTTTGGATCATAAAATTCATCTCCGATTTCTTATCTCCGGTCCGGTCTCGCGTATATATCTAAAAAGCTAAAATTTGAAATTCGCGATTTAAAAATCCTTAAAAATTACGTAAATGATTTAAATGCAATTAAATCAACAATTTCTTAAAATAATAACCATTTAAAATAATAGAAATTATGCACATATCTACGCATATTGGTTTTTCGGGTACTACACTGATGTTCACAAGACAGCGTTTCAAACTAGATATGGGCACTACGAGTTTATGGTCATGCCATTTGGGTTGACCAATGCGCCAGCGATCTTCATGGATCTCAGGAATTGCGTATTTCAGCCGTATCTGGATCATTTTATTATAGTCTTCATAGATGATATTTTGATCTATTCAAAGAGAAAAGAGGAGTATAGTCGTCATTTGAGGACAACATTGCAAGTACTGCAAGATAGGAAATTGTTTGCAAAATTCAGCAAGTGCGAGTTTTGGCTTGATAGAGTGACATTCTTAGGACACATCATTTCTAGCGACGGTGTTGAAGTTGATCCAAATAAAGTTGAGGCAGTGAGAGAGTGGCCATTACAGAACAGCGTTACCGAGATTCACAATTTCTTGGGACTAGCTGTCTATTATCGCAAGTTTATTCAAGGATTCTCATCTATAGCGGTACCCGTGATTGCCTTGACAAAGAAGAATGCAAAGTTTGTATGTGGATCCGAGTGTCAAGACAGTTTTGATAAGTTGAAGCAAGCCTTGATTTTTGCTCCAGTTTTAGCTATGCCATCGGGGCAAGGAGAGTATGTTCTTTATAGCGACGCTTCTAAACTTGGGTTGGGCGCAGTTTTGATGAAAAATGACCGAGTTATAGCCTATACGTCGAGACAGTTGAAAGTTCACGAGAAAAACTACCCCACTCATGATCTTGAACTTGCAGCGGTAGTTTTTGCATTGAAGATTTGGAGACATTACTTGTATGGAGAAAAGTGCAAGATTTTCACCAACCATAAAAGTTTGAAATACTTCTTCACCCAAAAGGAATTGAAAGTGAGACAGCGACAATGGCTCGAATTAGTGAAAGACTACGACTGTGAGATTAGCTATCATCCGGGAAAATTTAATGTAGTGGCAGACACATTGAGTCGAAAGGTAGAAGTTATCACTCAAATATCACTCCAAAGACCGTTGCAGTCCGAGATACAACGGTTCGAGCTTACAGTTTATGCTAGGGGCGAGGCCCCTAATCTTGCCACATTGTCAATACAGTCGACTTTGAGAGATAGAATCCGTGAGGGACAGTCTAGTGATGAGCAATTGCAAAAGTGGAGATTGAGAGATGAAGCCAAGGGCCAGAAGTTATATTATGAGGTGGATGGTATAGTTCGTTATCGAAATGTTTATGGGTTCCTAGTGATGACTCTTTGAGGGAGCTCATTATGAAGAAAGCTCATGACACACCATATTCCATTCATCCGGGAAGCACGAAAATGTACAAAGATTTGTAGTTGTTATATTGGTGGCCAGGCATGAAGAAAGATAACCTGAAATTTTTATCCGAGACTTTGTTGTGGGATTGCCGAAGACTATTAAGGGGTATAATGCTATATGGGTGATAGTGGATCGTCTTACGAAATCAGCGCATTTTCTACATATCAAGATGACATTCACCATGATTCATTATGTGGAGTTATACATTCCAGAGATAGTTCGCATGCATGAGATTCCTGTATCTATTGTTTCTGACAGAGATCCGAGATTTACGTCATCTTTCTGGAAGAGTCTGCATGCAGCGATGGGGACTAAATTATTATTCCTTACAACATTCCATCCTCAATCCGATGGTCAGTCCAAAAGAGTTATTAAAATTCTAGAAGACCTCTTGCGAACTTGTGTGATCGATTTCCAAGGAAGTCGGGAACCTAAATTACCTTTAGTGGAGTTCACCTACAATAATAGCTATCAATCATCTATTGTAATGACTCCTTTTTAGACACTGTATGTAAGAAAATGTAGATCTCCTATTCATTGGGACGAGGTTGGTGAAAGAAGAGAGATTGGTTCGGATGTGATAGAAGAGACTGCCGAGCTAGTAGTCAAAATTCGAGAGAGAATGAAGACTGCACAAAGCCGACAGAAGAGTTATGCCGACAAGAGACTAAGGGACCTAGAGTTTGTAGTGGGAGACCACGTATTTGCATAAAATAGCATCTATGAAGGGTGTTACGCGATTTGCAAGAAAGGCAAGTTTAGTCCAAGATTTATAGGCCCGTTTGAGATTTTGGAGAGGATTGAAACACTAGTCTATAGAGTGGCATTGCCACCGATGCTTTCTGGAGTACACAATGTGTTTCATATCTCGATGATGCGAAAGTACATGTCGAACCCATCATATGTACTAAACCATGAACCTCTACGATTGACTCCAGATATGACTTATGAAGAAAGACCTGTCTAAATCTTGGCAAGGCAAGAAAGAAGACTCCGAAACAAAGTCATTCCAATGGTCAATGTCATGTGGCTGAATCACTCGGAAGAAAAAGCTACTTGGGAAACCGAGAGAGACTTTAGGAGTCGGAGCTAATCGGTAAGTACTAATTTCGAGGACTAAATTTTATTTAAAGGGGGGAGAAATTGTAAGGTCCAAAATTAAAACGACGTAATCCAACTGCATGCAAATCTAGGAGATATGGAAAATAGTTAATTAATTGATTTTAATTGTTAAATTGATTATGTGATATGTTTATACGACGTTTTAGTAGTTTTTTTACTTATATGCATTAAAATGTATTTTTAAGGATTATTCGAGTTGCGATCGAGGAACGGAGACCGATGGCTGAAAAATAAAATATGTTTTTATTAAAAAAATGTTTTTAATTATTTAAAATATGATTGATACTTTTTATTATTTTTGAAAATAAAGAGTTTTGAGGTGGTTTTATACGCCAGGACGTAAAATTTGTTGGAAACTAAATTCCGGCGTTTGACAAAATATGAATCAACTGAAAATACGAACCAACTGATCGAGTAAACTGAACTCAGCAACTGGACTAAGCACCCTTCAACTGAACATATCTCGGGAAAGAACAATCAACCGTCAAGAGACTTAGAAGATTGCAACGCCGCACTTCAATCAATACAGCTTAGAAAAACGCATTTCGGCGAAAGCAATTAAGACGCCGCATCACAATAAATGAAGCAAACAATGTCCAAGGAATAATCAACGGATACAAAGATTCAAATTCATCTCTGGTTACCGTTGGAGAAAAGAAGCTTTTAAATATGACAGAAGAACAGCTGAAGAAAAAAGAGAGTCAGCACTATTCAAAATCTTGCTGTCACTCTGTCAAAATCTCAGCTCAATCTTACTTGATATATTCGTAGCAGTTAAGGCTACAATTTGAGCTCATTAGCAAGTTGTAATAATCGTTGAAATTCGATAGTGCTAAGATCAGTTACGCACTGAGAACATTCTGTAATACTAAGAGTTTCAGTTTTTGGCAGCGTTAAGTCCAAACTGAAGTGGGTCAGTACAATTCTTGTATTTGATCAAAGTCTTTTAGTGGATATCCAATCCTTGAGATAGAAGGGGTGACGTAGGAGTAATTAAATTCTCCGAACATCCAGAAACAACCCTTGCCTATTTTATTTCAGTTTCGTATTCTATCTTTCAGTCAGTTATTTTCCGCAACTACTTTAGTTTAACTGATTTTCATTGACCAACAAGATTCCGAGAATCAGTTTGTCACCAAACTGAACTCAAAATTCGAAAAGATCAATTTTAATTGTGAGTGTTTATCCAACCCCCCCTTCTAAACACTCTTGATACGTTAATCGATCCTATCAAGTGGTATCAGAGCGGTTGAATCTTGTTCTTGAATACTTTTGATCTAAAAACTTGCCAGCATGACTTCATTCAACAAAATTCCCATGTTCTCCAGAGAAGAATTTGATGATTGGAAAATCAGAATGCAGGCTCATTTGGCTGCACAAGATGATGACATGTGGTATGTCATAACTGATGGACCCATGAAGATTCTAAAAGCAAATACAGCAGTTGCCATAACAGAAGGGGCACCACAAAGAATAGAAAATCCCAGAGATGAATGGACAACTAAAGACAAAAGAAAAGCAAATCTTGACAATGTGGCTAAAGACATTCTGTACAAAACGCTGGACAAAGTAACTTTCAGCAAAATAAAGATGTGTAAAACAGCCAAAGAAATTTGGGAAAAGCTGATCCAGCTGTGTGATAGAAATGATCAAACCAAAGAAAATAAAATTTCTGTTGCTTTTCAAAAGTTTGATAACATAAAAATGAAAGCAGGAGAATCAATGCACGAGTATGATGAAAGATTGAGCAGTATCATCAATGAGTTAAATGCACTTGGAAAAGTGTATACCAATAAAGAAATTACACTAAAAGTAATGAGAGGTCTTCCCAAGGAATGAGATGTCAAGACCATGGCAATGAGGGAGTCCAAAGATCTGAATCATATTGAACTTCATGATTTGTTTGCTGATTTAAAGGCTTATGAGTTTAAGCTGCAGACCAGAGAAGGAGAACCATCTACCTCTGCAGCCACAACTGCTCTAGCTGCTGTCAGAACTGAACAAATCAGTTCAGTCGAAAAATCTGCTGATCAGTTAAGTAATGATGCTATGTCATTATTCATCAAAAAATTCGGAAGATTCATGAGAAAGAATCAAGGGAACTTCCAGAAGCCATACCAAAGGAACAATTCCAAAGATGAACCAAATGCCTGCTATAACTGTGGCAAATCAGGTCACTTCATTGCTGAGTGTCCTAAACCCAAGAAGGACAGTCAAGGATCAACTGACAGAAGAAAGAAATCATATGAACGCAAAAGAAGATCCAAGGAAGATAAGAAGTTCTTCAGAAAGAAACATGAGGTACTCTTAGCTGAAGAAAACAAATCTAAATGGGCAGAAACTGACAGTGAAGAGTCGGAACCAGAAAGCTCATGCAGTTCTAGTGATGATGAGGAAGTAAAGTGCTTGATGGCTAATGATGCAGCAGAAGAATCATCTAGCCAACAGGTATTTGATTTCAGCTCAACTGATTTCACACAAGAAGAACTCATTCTAACACTACATGAAATGGTAAATGAGTATCAAAAGCTTGCATCATCATTTGAAGAAATCAAAGCAAAGCAAACTGATCCCACAGACAATAAAATCAAAACTGATGAATCAGTCGATGGGTTGAGTCTAAAAAGGGAAATTGCTGGGTTAAAAGCAGAAAGAAACAAAAATCAGTCATTAATACAGAAGTTGATGCTTGAAAACTCAAAACAGACTGAGCTTATTCAGTCTTGGAACAAATCATCTACTGCACTAAATGAAATGCAGATTTCACAAAAATCAGTTTTTGATAAAACTGGTTTAGGGTTCAACACTCAAGGAGAAATGTATCCAAATGATACTCAACCAAAGCTAACAATAGACAAAGGGAAATACATTCACTTTGTCAAATCAGCAGTGGTACAAGAACAAATTGAGTCCAGTAAACTGATTGAGCAACCTACTGAGAATATGAACAAGGCTAGAAGATATGGGATTGGTTATAGTCAAAAATTCTCAACTGATTCACAAAGTCAGTTATCAAAGAGATTTTACAAAAACTATTCGAATGGCTATTCCAATTACTATAACTGCAAGCCAGTTCAGAAGAGATATATACTGAACAATCAGTTGAATAAAGCTAAAACACATATTGTATCATTCGTACACTACACAAGCACACAAAAGCCGAGAAAAACCAT
Organism: Primulina tabacum; assembly: GCF_025594145.1. Lineage (NCBI taxonomy): Eukaryota > Viridiplantae > Streptophyta > Magnoliopsida > Lamiales > Gesneriaceae > Primulina > Primulina tabacum. Next base: position 18,727,816 of record NC_134558.1, read on the forward strand.
TTGGAATACAGCTACTGGAAAGCCTGTTAGACTAATCCAAGTATGGGTTCCTAAAGGACTAATCAGTTCAGGACCCAAATTGATATGGGTACCAAATTATATTATGTGTGTGACTGCAGGTAACAGTTACAAACAAGAACTCAATATGGTATTTGGACAGTGGATGTTCGCGACATATGACAGGAGATGCAACTGTGCTATCTCAACTGATCAAATACAGTGGTCCAAATATCAGTTTTGGGGACAATTCCAAAGGTAGAACTGTGGGTAAGGGTAAGCTTATCTATGGTAACTTTATTTTTAAAGATGTTCTATTAGTAGAAAACCTGAAGTATAACTTGATCAGCATCAGTTAGTTATGCGACAGTGGATTCTCAGTACAATTTGACAAAAACTCATGTTCAGTCAAAACTTCAACTGATAAAATCATACTAACTGGCAAACGTTATGGAAGCACATATAAAATCAGTTGGAATGATCAAACTTATGCACCAGTTTGTTTTATTGCTTCCAAATCATCTAAAAACTGGTTGTGGCATAAGAGACTAAACCATTTAAACTTTAAAACCATTGCCTGTCTGAGTAAACATGAACTTGTAACTGGTTTGCCCAAAATAGACTTTTCAAAAGAAAAACTTTGCTCAGCATGTCAGTATGGTAAACAAGTACGATCTTCTTTTAAAAACAAGGGTTGTAAATCTTCATCCCGATGCTTAGAACTGTTGCACATGGATCTCTTTGGTCCTATACCAGTCATGAGCTTAGGGAGAATGAAATACACCTTGGTAGTCGTAGATGATTTTTCAAGATTTACTTGGATTATTTTTCTCAAATCTAAAGACCATACTGCTTCACAACTGATAAAGCTCTTCAAAAGACTTTTAAATGAAAAATCAGTTGGAATTGATCGAATCAGATCAGATCGAGGAACTGAATTCATCAATCAAACTCTTTCAAATTTTCTAGAGAATGCTGGAATTAAGCATGAGCTCTCAGCAGCCAGAACTCCTCAGCAAAATGGTGTAGCTGAGAGAAGAAATCGGACCCTTAAAGAAGCTGCCAGAACAATGCTTGCTGATTCTGGTATTTCTCAAAGGTTTTGGGCAGACGCAGTAAACACTGCGTGTTATACTCAGAACAGATCAATGATTAATAAGAATCATATGAAAACACCATATGAGATCTGGCATGGAAGAAAAAGTATAATTATTTATTTCAAAATATTCGGCTGCAGATGTTTTATTCTTGATAATGGTAAAAATTATTTAAAAGCGTTTGATGCTAAATCTGCAGAGGGAATATTTCTTGGATACTCATCAGTTAGTATAGCTTATAGTCTTCAATAAGAAAACCCTAAATGTTGAAGAATCAGCTCATGTTGATTTCGATGAAACTGAACTAACTAATAAGCCAACTGATCAAGTTGAGCTAGTTGATCGATTTACAGATATCAGTTTGGAGGTTGATGATAAAAAAGACAATCATATTAATCAAAACAATCTCCAAACACCCGAATCAGAAGTGTCAGATCAATCAGCTAAACCAGAAGCCATTCCTAATGATCAGTTGATAGAGCATAATGATAACATTCAAATACCAGTTGACGAAGCATCAACTGAGACTGAAAACTGTGTTCAGTTACCAACTGAAGAAATTGCTGATACAACAAATACTGAGTACAGATGGAGAAAATCACATCCACCTGAGCTGGTAATAGGAAATCCATCTGATCCAGTAAGAACTCGCAATCAAATGCTAAATTTATTTATCCATTCAGCTTTTGTATCACAACTAGAACCAAAGAAAACTGATGAGGCTCTTGCTGATCCTAACTGGGTAAATGCAATGCAAGAAGAGCTAAATCAGTTCACTCATAACAATGTCTGGAACATAGTTCCAAGACCAGTTTCAAAAACTGTTATAGGTACAAAATGGGTTTTCAGGAACAAACTGAATGAAGATGGTTCAGTTGGACGCAACAAAGCAAGATTAGTAGCACAAGGATACAGACAAGAAGAAGGAATTGACTATGATGAGACATATGCTCCAGTTGCAAGACTGGAAGCAATCAGAATGTTTCTTGCTTATGCATCATACAAGAACTTCAAAGTCTATCAAATGGATGTCAAAAGTGCATTCCTAAATGGCCAGCTACAAGAGGAAGTATATGTTGAACAACCCCCAGGTTTTGTAAATCACAACTTTCCTGATCATGTATATCATTTGAACAAAGCTTTATATGGTCTTAAACAAGCTCCCAGAGCTTGGTACGAAACTCTTTCTAAATTCCTAACTGATCATGATTTTTCTGTTGGATCAGTTGATAAGACCTTGTTCAAATTTACTAAGAATGATCACATTTTATTAGTTCAAATTTATGTTGATGATATCATATTCGGGTCAACTAACCCCAAATTATGCGAGAAATTTGCTAAGCTAATGCATGATAAGTTTGAAATGAGTATGATTGGTGAACTGACATTCTTTTTGGACTACAAGTGAAGCAACTGGAAACTGGTATATTCATAAGTCAGACTAAATATACAAAGGAGCTGCTGAAGAAATTTGGCATGGAATCATGTTCAGCCGCAAATACTCCCATGAGCTCATCAGTAAAATTGGACACTGATCAATGGGGAATATCAGTTGAGGCGACACTATATCGAGGTTTAATAGGGTCATTGTTATACCTAACTGCCAGTCGCCCTGATATTGTATTTGCTGTGTGTATGTGTGCTAGATTTCAAGCAAATCCTAAGCAATCACATTTCTCAGCTGCTAAAAGAATTTTGAAATACCTTAAGGGTACACAAAATGTTGGGTTATGGTACTCTAAAGACTCTACTTTCAATTTAGTTGGATATTCAGATGCAGATTATGCAGGATGTAAGCTTGATCGTAAAAGTACAAGTGGATCTTGTCAGTTTCTAGGAGACATGCTGATCTCTTGCTTCACCAAGAAGAAGACATCTATAGCTACCTCAACAACTGAAGCAGAATACCTTGCTGCTGGTAGTTGCTGTGCACAACTGATCTGGATCCAGCAACAATTGAGAGATTATGGAGTAATTACAAATAATTCGCCCATATTTTGTGACAATACGAGTACAATTGCCATCACCTATAATCCAGTTCTTCACTCAAGGACAAAGCATATAGATGTCAGACACCACTTCATAAAGAGATCATGCTTTGAAGAAGAACATCAGACTGGAGTATATATCAACTGAGCAACAAGCAGCTGACATCTTCACCAAACCATTACCCGAGACTAAGTTTTCTTACTTTCGCAATATTCTTGGTTTAATTGATCTGTCTTAAAATTATTACTAATGTTGCTTTACTAATAGAATTATCTGCAGAATATAAGAACACAACAAATTGAAAATAATACTTTATTAAGAATACCATCGATCCCAGTGTACAGAAGATATCATAAAACCAACTGAATCCTACCATTCTCTAATCCAATCATTCAACTCATAAATTTGGATTCTAGAAAATGACCTAGTTGTAGAAATCTTCTCAACCACATGCCATTCCTTCCATAACATTACTTCTAACAGACATTTGTCATCAATCAGATCTGTAACATGCCTAACTTCAAAACGATCAATGTATTTTCTTGCTGTTGCTGCTTGAGCACGAGTAGGAACAGCACCACTACTACTTACCCTCTGCAAATCATGAATCTTGAACCATGTTGGCATCACTTTCATCAAGACATATTCTTCCATTGTCTTCTTCAATTCTTCTAAATAAGGACTTAATTGCTCATTAACTTGAATATGCGAACTACTGCATGCATCAGAGTTACTTGAATCCGACATATTGAACTGTTATTGTCTCACATTCTATCATCTTATTTAAAGATAGATGAAATTTAAATGTTGAAGAAACTGAAGAGACTCAAATCAACCGAAGCGTCTTTCTCATTTACCGAGGCTTCTTAACTATCAGTTGTTCATTATCAACTGATATCAGTTTGACATTTATTACTTAACGCTTAACCAATCATCAGTTCATCTGTTTATGATCGTAATTCATATATAATAACTAATGAAACTTATTATTTGCAGGAAAAAGAAAAAACAAAGTTAAGCCAAAATAAATGTTTTATTCAACCATAAATATTTGCTTGGATTACATTTTCATATTTTTCCTCTATATCATCTATCCACATTCTCAACCAAACGGATATAGATGAGGAAGATGTCTTGAGAAAGCTGTGTGAAGAAGCTCTGCGATTAAGGATCTCCAGTTTCTTTCGAAGCATCAGCTGATAGATATGACCATCCTTGAAGATGTCCACCCACACAGCTATATTCAAGTGCTCCCGTACTTCTCTCAACTCTGCCATCAGTTCGGGAGTGGTAGCCTCTCCAGAATTATACAGGAACGCAAGCTACTCTAACTTTTCCCAGTAGGGAAGACTCTTGTAGAAGACTTCGTCTTCTATAACAGCCTTCCTAGCTTCCAGAGAAAATGGCGAAGCACTCGAGCTACTCGCATCTGCCATTCTTTTGTCTTAAATATTTTCACCAATATGACTGAAACTAACCGTGTTACTTCTATTTATAGCAGAATATCAAAGAAGCTGAAGGGTCGTCAACGTTTCAGCAAACGAAAATTTTTCTGACCTTTAAATTTATTCGCTTTAATTATTTTATGCACTAATTAGGGGGAAATAATGATTTTAAAAGGTTAACTGAGAAGACAAATGTTGATAAACTCTCAACTGAAAGGACACAGTCTTACAACTGATCGTTCAGTTGGGTATTTCACTAATCTTCTCATATAAGTTAACTAATTAAAACATATTATATTTCAAATCAAGTGACGTGACTGTCTATTATCTAATGATGAATCTCATTTTGAAAACGTGGAAGCATTTGAACCATTCAAATTGTACACACGCTTATAGCACACGAACACACGTTTTTATTCAAAATTTTGATGGACTGACACGTGTCCAGAATCTAAACAGTCACATACATATAAATAATTTCCCGCTTCAATTCAGCTTTCTTTCTTACGCGTACATCATCTCTCAGAGCAAACTCATACACTCAGAGCTTGTATTTCGCAAAATTTCAGGTTTCCTTACTCCCAGCAATGGCGAATCAAATCCCAGCTCACATGTTGAACGCAATGGCCATTGATTTTGACTCAGTTCTATCAGTTCACGAAGCTGAAATTAAGAACGTCTTTCTGAAGATTGAATCTGCTGGTCTCAGAATGTTTTTGGGACAATACTCGCAGGAGATTTACCCAAAAGAACTCCAAGACCTCTACTCAAATGGATATATCAACTCTGATGGAAACATCATTGCCACTATTAACAGTCAGTCGGTGACCATTTCTGAAGATTCTTTCGGAGAAATCTTTTCATTACCCTCTGATGGATTAGTACACCTTGCTGATGTTAAAGCATCAGATATTGAAGAAATGCAAACTGCACTCTCTGCTGATAGATAGAAAATCAAAGTTTCCGATCCTAAGAAGGAACTGAATCATGAGGTTCAGTTGCTGGCTGATATCGTAGCCAAAGGGCTATTGGCCAAGGCAGCATCGTATGCTGCCCTGACTTTGGAGAAGTTTCAAGCTATTACGATCATTATGGCTGGAAGAAAATTCAACTGGAAGCAACTTATTTTTAGTATCTTGAAGAACATGTTTTCCTCCACCAAGCAATCCAAAGGATTTGCAGTGCCGCTAAGCTATTTGATGAAAGTCAAAGGGTTGGTGGCTGATGATTCGGAGCGATTATCTAAATTCAAAATTTTCAATGGGAAGAATATTCTGCCACCAAGTCTAAACTAGATATCTCTCCTGATCAATTCGTGAAGATCAAGAAGGAGATTGGGACACAACAGGCTGCTCCCAAATCAGTTAAACAGGAGAAGACATTGGCTCAACTGAAGACAGTTAAAAGAAAACTGATTATTAGTGAATCCGATTCTGAGAAGACGCACTCTCCAAAAATTGCCAAGAAACCAAGAACACAAAGGACAAAATTACCAACCACAATAAAATCAATTCCTACTGAAAGACTGATATCTTCAAATGCCCAACAGCCTATCAAAGCAGTTCCTCTGAAGATTATTCCACCAGAAATCTCAGCTGGTGCAACAAAGGAAACAGTTAGAATCAAAGCTCCTCTAATCCACATCAATCGTCGTACCGTTCTAGAACCTCCCAGACCCAAAGGTATAAAGATTATAGAACAGGTGGATACTACTCGTACTGGATTGGAAATTCCACACATCCTCAGTACTGAAAAAGGCAAAGGCAAATTGATTGAAGAGCCCAGGCCATCCAATTCAATTCAAACTCATATTGACCTTGTTTGGGAACATGTTAATAATTTTGCAGCATCAAAACTTAAAATCTATGATGACTGGACCGTCTACAGAACTCAAATTTTTGCTAAGCAACTGAAAAAGAAATCCCAGCTGAACAAATTTATCAAACTGGAAGCAATTGTCCTCAAAATGGTCAAAGCTGCTACAATTGTTCAGGCTTTGGAGAGAAAAACATATTTTTTTGATCAAATTCGAGCTAAGAAGCTATCTCAACTGCTTGAGAAATTAAAGGCAAACTACATTCCAACCAATTCAACTGCCTATAATGATCGAGCTGTGATCACTCAGCTAGATGCAGATCTTACTAGCCTGCAAGCTCAGATAAAAATGTGGGAAATGGATCAGGAGTTAGTTCTTCCTGAGGAAGCCTCTGAAGAAGAAGAAGACCCCTCCTCTCAGCAGAAAGAGCCATCCTCAGAACAAACTATTGTTACAACTGAAGAACCAGTTCAGGATGTGCCACAATCATCTGCTGTGGAACATCAGCTGTACTCTGAAGCCGAGTTGAATTTTGCCAACATTGATGAAATAATTCAAGCAGTAGTGACAGAATCTATGAATAATGAAACCATTTCTGAAGAAGTTGATCACTCAACTGATCAAATCACTCAAGAGGTTTCTATCTCAACAGAAGCACCAGTTCAGCCTGCTGTTTCTAAACTAAAGGAACAAACAGTGGTGCTTACTCAATCACCAAATCAACAGATTGCTGAAAATATAGAGGCAGTTCATGACCCTTTCACTGAAAATCTTATTCAGTAGGAAAGCCCAACTGTTGATCAACATCAATCTTCATCTCCTTCAGTCCAAGTAGCAGTAACTGAAACAGATGTTCCAGCACAAACTGTCTCTGAAACGATATTATCTGATAGAACCATGGTGGTCTTTGATCAAGTCTCACATGAACCAAGAACATCTAATCAGTCACCTCCTCTTCAATCCACAAAAATGGATCTTGTTCTTGAAGAAATCCAGAATATGCAGCACAATATGCAGCAGATGATTACTGAAATCAAGAAAATTCAATCCACACAATTCTTTCATACTGTCAAATTGGATTCTTCAATTGAATATGACTCCGCAAAACTGAAAGCCAATCAAGCAAACATGAAGTATCTTACCCGAACCGTACTTGAGATGAAAAATAACAGAGGTCTAGCTCAAAGTCTCTATACAACTCAGGATATAATCAGTCAACGAGTTGAGCGATTAGAAACTTCTGTTTCTAATAAAATGGAATTGGTGCAGACTTGTTTACAAACTGCTGTCTCAAGTATCTCCGCAGATGTCAAAATTCTTTCCACTGACGTTCGAAAATTATCTGAGAAGATGGATTTGTTTGACAAAAAGGGGGAAGAAATCAAAGATCAAAGAGCATCTTGAATAACAACAGAAAACAGCAGAAGCAGTTAATCAGATTATTAGATTCAACTGTTATTAAATCAAGATCTCTTTCAGTTCAAGAAATTCAATCTCTTATTTTATCTACAATGAGCTCAGATGTTCAGTTATTATTTACTTAGTTTTGTCAAACACCATAAAGGGGGAAATTGTTGGAAACTAAATTTCGGCGTTTGACAAAATATGAATCAACTGAAAATAAGAACCAACTGATCGAGTAAACTGAACTCAGCAACTGGACTAATAACTAAAATCAACTGACTGATCAGTTGGAAACTGATCAACTGAATTATCAGTTGGAAACTGATCAGTTGATATATTCAGCCGTATGCTAAGCACCCTTCAACTGAACATATCTCGGGAAAAAACAATCAAACGTCAAGAGACATAGAAGATTGCAACGCCGCACTTCAATCAATACAGCTTAGAAAAACGCATTTCGGCGAAAGTAATTAAGACGCCGCATCACAATAAATGAAGCAAACAATGTCCAAGGAATAATCAACGGATACAAAGATTCAAATTCATCTCTGGTTACCGTTGGAGAAAAGAAGCTTTTAAATATGACAGAAGAACAGCTGAAGAAAAAAGAGAGTCAACACTATTCAAAAGCTTGCTGTCACTCTTGTCAAAATCTCAGCTCAATCTTACTTGATATTCGTAGCAGTTAAGGCTACAATTTGAGCTCATTAGCAAGTTGTAATAATCGTTGAAATTCGATAGTGCTAAGATCAGTTACGCACTGAGAACATTCTGTAACACTAAGAGTTTCAGTTTTTGGCAGTGTTAAGTCCAAACTGAAGTGGGTCAGTACAATTCTTGTATTTGATCAAAGTCTTTTAGTGGATATCCTATCCTTGACATAGAAGGGGTGACATAGAAGTAATTAAATTCTCCGAACATCCAGAAACAACCCTTGCCTATTTTATTTCAGTTTCGTATTCTATCTTTCAGTCAGTTATTTTCCGCAACTACTTTAGTTTAACTGATTGTCATTGACCAACAAGATTCCGAGAATCAGTTTGTCACCAAACTGAACTCAAAATTCGAAAAGATCAATTTTAATTGTGAGTGTTTATTCAACCCCCCCTTCTAAACACTCTTGATACGTTAATCGATCCTATCATAATTTTTATCGGTAATGCTTGTTTCAACAAAAATGCGAACGTTTTGACAACCCGGCTAATAAATTCACAAACTTTGTTAAGCAAAATAATTTTTAATTGCACTAAGGGGCTTAATGGGACTAATTAACTTCCCTATGGGCCTAAACTTTGTTAGTGTGTTAATTAAATATTGAAAGTGAAAAAACCCTACCCCAAAGCCATAATATCTCACGCCCCACCCTAGCATACACATACAAGGAATCTTTTCTCTCCAAGTACACAGCACACACATAATATTCAAGGGAAATTTTTCGAAAGTTGCAAGGAAAAATCCAGCCAATGTCATCGTGTTATCGTTCTTCAATCGGCAACGTTTAATCGTGCCATATTCTTCCTTTACTCATCATCACACCATATTATGTATTTATGTATGAAATTGCTTTAAAAAAAGTTGCACCTTTGAAGATTTTCGTATATGCATCGTATATGATTTTTAAAACATGAATTTTCATCCAAAAACACGATTTTCTTGTACCTAAAGGGGCTGTCATGTATTAGGATGTTAAGGGACATATTTCACACAAGTTGTAGGGTCCTAGCCACGCACGAAACTTTGCACACGATGATAGAACACAAGCTCGAACCATCTTTCTTTTATGGTGATTGAAGGGGTCGGTTTAAGGGAGGTTGTGGCTTGGATTGGTCTTGGCTGGTACCAAGGCTAGCTAGGTTCTTTGAGGGGTCAAGGAAGGAGTCTTAGCCATGCTAGGACTCGAGTACCAGGGCTGGGAAGGAGTCCTAGCAACTCAAGAATCACAAGTGCTGCGCGCATGGGTGCAGCCGCGTAGGGGAGGAATGTCTCGGTCAGGGGGCTTTAGGCTGGGCTAGGTTAGGTCCTTAGGCTCCTAATAGGGTGCACAAGGGGTTGGTTCAGGGGCTGGCTCGGTTGGATAGGTCCTAGGCGCGTAACGAAGAGTCCATGTCACAAGGGAGTGTTGGCCATGGCTTGCAACAGGGGTTGTGGCTTGCGGTTTAGGCTAGGGTCAGGTTCTTTGGGTGCTTAGGGTCCAGTAGGGTCCAGGTGAGGGCTGGCTTGAGGTTGGCTCAAGAGGGTTCGAGCATGGCTCGATGAAAAATCGAAGTGGCTCGAGGGTAGGCTTGGTCGAGGGTTAGGGTTTTCTTGTTGGAAAAATAAATCAAACATGGCTCACGAGTCGTGGTTCACGAGCGATCAAATAATTTAAAAGTCTAATTTTTTAATTTAGGAATTTTATATTAAAGTTGGAATTAATTCGGGGTTAAAACGCATTAAAAACGAATAATTGAGGAATAATTGAAAAGTCTAGAATTTAGGCTAAATAAAATTATGGAAAATTTAATTTAAGCTTAAATAATTATTTGGGATATGTTAGAGTCAATGTAATTAAGAAAATGTCAAATTCGAGGATTTTTACGTCTAGAGGTAAAACAGTCATTTTACACCTAGAAAATAGTAAACGTCATGGCAGTACTCTGAATGCTGTTTTATATATTAAAATGTTTATGAAATATTATGATTAAATGTTAAAATATTTATTTTAAATATTTATGGATTTTTATGATTTAATATTGACATTTAAAAGATATGTTGCATGTTTGCTTTAAAAGAAAAAAGATATTTGTATGCATGTTTTTATAAAGTGATAGAAATACGAAATGTTGAAGGATGTGAAGGGATTGATATTCCTTGAGGCAGACCAGAAGCATGAATGTACTGACATGCTACTTCTTGTTTTGTTGTGTCCTGCAACCTATTTTGCTCGAAGGCGAGCAAAAGGTTAGTATGGAGGGGAGGGGTTGACAGAAGTCATATTTACGTATTTTAGTGCATCGTGTGAGTCTTAGTTTGCATCATTTTGGTTGCATTTTGTTCACTTAATTTTAAGTTATTGCATATGATCCCCACTCACTGAGTTGTATGAATGGGCAGGACGAACGACAAAAAATGAGAAAATTCAATCGGAAGTGAAGCTGAAGATAGACAACATGGCGCTGGGGCGGTAATTCTTGACCGCCCCAGCGCATGCAGAAGCCAAGGAAGGAGTTGGGAAAAAGACCTTGTCCTAGGGCGGTAATTCTTGACCACCCCAGCGCGATGACCGCCCCAGCACGACCACATCAAAAATAGGATGTCCGAACAGAATACCTCGCGCTAGGGCGGTAATTCTTGACCGTCCCAACGCGAGTAAACAAGTAAATTATCCTTATTAGCTTGTATTCAACTTGGAAGGTGGGTGACTGCAAAAGGAACCCTAGGGACGAAAATTCAGAGACTTTTCAGCAGCCAAAAATTTGGGAAGAGTAAAAAGGCTTGGTGAAAGCTTGGAGTTGAAGATTTCCGAGCAACGTTCTTCGCGTTTTCTTCACGTCTAGTATTTCTAGTTTAATTTATCTTGTTTAAATATTGTTTTGCTTAGTTTGATAATGAATTCTAGTATCTAATTTTCATTATTTGTTTGGATTTAAGGGGATCCTACCCCGAAACCGAATTTAGTTAATTAATCTATCGACTTTTGATTTATTCTTGATTGTGTTATTATTTCATAGCCTTGCTGAAGCGTAGCTAACTTTAATAACAATTTCATATTGCAAGTGAGTTCTAGAGAATAGCTCGTCTTAGGAACGAGTAGCATAATCAATGGATTTACAATTTACATAGAAATATGAAGTCGGATACACATCGATAGTCATAGTCCAGTAGGTTGAAAGCTAGGGGATTTCATCGAACGACATGCAATTCACCTTTGATAAATAATTAAATAAATATAATTACTTCACTGCGTTGAATTAGTTTGGCATAGCTCGAGAGAGAGTGTTCAATTGGACAGAAAATCCCATCGGAAGCGTAGAATATTTTCGAATGAATTAAGTAAATTAGCGAGGGGTAGGTGAACTGAGATTCCCAACAAATTTATTTCTCATTGAATCTTTAATCAATCATTGTAGCTTATTTATTTCATCATTTAATTTGTGAATCATTTTTTTGACCTTTTATTCAATTGAGCACTTCATCAGCTGGCCGGGCTTCTGAAGGTCTTCTGCTGAACTACCTATCAACTGAAAAATCAGTTGAATTGCTCTTGATACATCGGTTGGATTTGTTCAGTTCGATCAATCAGTTGGCACTTTCAGTTAGCGTCTCGATAGCTTCAGTTTTGACTTGATAAATGATCAGTTCGAATCCTGACCAGTTCAAGTATCTACGCTGTAACGTTCGAAAAACCAACCTATGTAAACCACATGCATGCAAATTATTTTAATTGCTTAATTGTTTTATTTAATTGATTTTAAATGCTAGCATGATATTTATTATATGATTAAATGTATGATTGAATGATTAAATGATAATATGACATGATTTCATGAAATTAAAGATTTTACCCGAATATTCGATAATAGGCAACGAAAAAGAGACCGGGGACGACTAAGACAAGAATATATAATTTTTATTAAATAATAGCAAGATTTCCTGATATGATTAAAAATGATTTAATTTTCCTAAAAGTGTTGAAGTTCGAATTATTTTACGAGTCGAGCTCGATTTTTCCGGGAAGCCGGTTTTGGGCAAACAATGAGTTTTAAAAGATCAAAAATATTATTTCATGGAAACTAATTTTATAAATTTTTATTATTTAATTAATCAAGTGTTATTGTGTCCAATTTAATTAATTTAAGTAGGCCCAAATACCCTTAAGCTTGTAAGACCAAAACCAATGCCCATTAGTATGTTAATTAAATTATAAATATGTGTATTAGGTCTTCAAAACCTGACAATACAACATCCACCAGCAGCCATAACACACCACACAAACTTCTTAAAATTTGAAATATTGGGGAAGAAAGAAGGCTTGGAGTTCTTCGTCGTCCGATTGTTCAACGTCACACCCTCGCCAACGATCGAATAATCGAGCGTTATAAACGCAAATTCATGTTTTTTAAACTCTTTTAAACATCATAAAAATCATAATATGTGTGTTTTAATTGATTATGCATGAAAAATACGTGGGTTCGATTATTTTACGGTACATTGCGTATTTTCAAAGTTTTAAAGATTTCGCACTTATTTTGAAAATATTTTTGAAACCAACAGACACACTGCCAAAACACGATCAAATACGATTGAATTATGGACTAAAACATGATAAATTAATAGATGAAAAAGCTGGACAACTGTAGGATTTATTCAGAAAAGAGCCATGAGTTTTTTTGAGGTTTGTGTGCTTGTTGAGGTGCATGGCTCGATCACTATGCATGGGGTCTTGGAGCTCGACCAGGTTTGGGGGTTTGGGGTTGGGTCCTAAGGGACGTGAGTCAGGGTCAGGGTCAAGAAGGGGCCTAACATGGCTAGGACCCCTCGCGCGTAGCCTTGGAGGAGTCCCATGGAGCAGGGACTCCTCGCGCGATCTGGTGGAAGGGACAACAGCCAAGGGGGCTTGCTGCTGGGGGCTGGGTGTGTAGAACCCGTATATCAGTAGACGTATAAGCCATGCATAATTCTAGATTTTTAAATTTAATTGACTTCATTGCATGATTATTTTAAATGCATTTGTTTGAAGTTAATTATTTTATTATTTCAGTTCAGTAGTTTGATCTTTAGCATTTCAGTTATTTCAGTGAGGCCGGACCGGAGTTGGAGTTTTGAGATAGAATTTAAGATTCGAGAAATATTTCCAGAAGTTAATTTAGCTAGCAACCAAGTTCATTTAAGTTAGAAAGGGAGGTTTGAGGATTTAATTTAATTATTTGAGGTGATTAAGAAATGAACTCATTTAAGTTATTTAAATAAGGGGTTAGCTCACTAAAATTATTTAAGGGATTAGTAAGGCTTTCAAGGATTATTAGTTGACTAGATAATCAACATTTCCCTTTATTTTATCATGCATTTTTCGGCCACCCTTAGTGCTAGAAGATTCATTTTCCAACTCATCAACTTTGACCAATTCTTTGCATGTAATTAGTAGGATAATTCTAGGATTTTTGGGAGCACAATTTAATTAATTAATGGACATATCCTAGACTAGAAAATAAGCAAAATTTCGGCCACTACCTCCTAGAAGCATCCACCAACTCATTTGATATCAATTCAAAATTTAAAATTCAAAGGGGAGTGGACTTGGTCTTGATTCTTTCCTTATATCTTGCACCCACTTCCCTCACCCTCCTAACCATCATTCCCCCTCCCTTAGTCACGAAATTCAGAGTGTTTTTGAGAGAGGAAAACCGTGGGAATTCAGTAGGAAGCAAGGGAAGAAAAATCGAGAGCAAGAAAGGTAAACAAGAGAAGCGCTCCACCTCCTCCGTGCCGCGTCGTCGTTGTTTCGTTCGTTTTCTTTCAAAACGAAACCAGGCATGTCTAGATTTCTTTCAAACCTCAATCAAGTCATATTATCATTTATTTTTCAGTACATGATCATGTTTATTCAAGTAAAAATCGAGATCCATGTCAAAACATTTTGGAACAACACATGCAGAATTTTCGTTTTTCCTAGGCAAGCTTCACGTTTTTCTTGGTTTGTGAGTTTCAGGTGATTGGTTCGACTCCAGGCTCCCAAGGCAACTCCTAGACACGTAATAGGATGCATTAGGACTATTTTGGTCCATTCAAACCAGCCCCATGCTTGCTGGAAATTCAGAATGACAGCAAGTTCCCATAGGCGCAGATTTGTGTTCGAAAATTTCAGTTTTGTGTCAAGGGGTTTGGATCTGATCTTGGCTGCCCTAAGGGCTCTTAGCCATGGTTAGATCACTTCCCTAGCAAGTCTAAGACGTGACTAAGTCACCCTTTTGGTGGCTTGGTCCATGGCCCCTCGGTTTTTAATCAAAAGATCAAAACAGCCCCTTTCCCCATTCGGCTTCTTCCTTTGTTCAGCATATGGTTTCGGTTTGTGTTTGCTTGGTGTGGATCTTGGTTGGCCTATGGCCCTTAGCCACGGTTCATATCATGCTCCTAGATGTCTAGATCATGCCATGGTCAATCAAATGGCCACTGGGACGACGCAAGAAATCGATCTAAGCAAAACACTACACACGCATGCACGTTGCTCTCGGTTGGACCCTTCGGTTGAGTTTTGGTGTGATGCGGATTGTGGCTGGCCTAGGGCCCTTAGCCATGGTTCAAATCATTCCTTGGGATGTTGGTAAGAGTCTCTGGTCGGTGGTTCACGCCCCTAATGGCCTATAGTCTCAAAACCAACGCAAGTCTTGTAGTTGCGCAGCTGCTGGAAATTACAGCAAGTTGCTGTGTCGGTTCAGAGGCTCGTTCGAGTTCTTGGTTGGCTTTTAGCCCATGGCCTTAGACTGGACAGTGCCTCATTGAGTTAGGAAGGTCATGTTTTTGACCGTTTGTCATTCGGATCATTTTTGAGGTCGTACGAGAATTTACGGTGCGATGTGCCAAATTGACTCTCGAAAGAGCGTTTCGTGTTTTGGCCTCCATTCCACCTAGATTTCGACCCTATCATTTTAGGAACATTATTTTATGATTTTTCAGCGTATTTTAATCATGAATATACGTCGGTTCAGTGTCGGTTCAAGTTGGCTCGGAGTCATGATTAAATGCGAAGTCATTAGGCTTCATAGTGGCATCTTTTGAACGTAAATTGCGTAGTTGGTCAAGTTTAAGCTATTGCATATTTTTCATGGCACAGTTAGGTTGCAGCGAGCCTGGGAACGATCCAATCCAATCCAGTTGGTAAAATTACAGGATTTTTCATTACGTCAGTTAATTATGTTACGTGCATGAAAACAGAAAATGATTATTTTTGAGATTTATGCGATATGGCTTGTGGTTCATTCACTATGTGGGAGTGTTATTTTATACGGTCGCCAGTGACCGATCAGTTCAGTATGGTACCACCCGGTCGCCAGTGACCGGCCAGCTCAGTTCAGTTTCAGCCTCCCCGGTAGCCAGTTACATATCAGTTCAGCTTAGTGCAGTGGCCACAGGCGTAAAACATAATCTCAACAGAAAATTTTACCAGTTATTTCAGTACAGGCTCCAAGGAGCAAATATTTTTACAGTGATTTCCAGTTCAATTATGCACGTATTATAATTGCTCAGTACAGATTATTTTCAGTATGCCTCAGGACAGGATATGTTAACTCATGCATATTTTAAATTCAGATTTTTACTCGTTACCTGTGATATATGCATGCTGAGTCTTTAGGCTCAATAGGCTTGATTGTTGTAGGTACTGATGAGGCCAGGGCCGAGGGCGGGGACCAGTGAGCCAGCTTGGGTCGGCAGTAGTGGCACCCGAGGACCTCAGTGCAGCAGTTGTTATTTTTTTCGCAAACAATTTTATCAGTCGTTGGATATTTTTAAATCGTTGTTGTTGGCAAAACTTTAATTTTCTTCCGCTGCAATATTTTGAAATATCGAACTTGATTCACCAGTGATTTTATGAATGAGGCCATTTAAGTTCTTTTAAAAAGAAAAATTTTTAATTTTCCGCAAATTTTCAAGAAAGGAGTTTTAGGCCCTTCACAGGGTGGCTCAGGGTAGGTCCATCAGGGTCCAAGGATCATGGGCAGGGGTCGAGCTAGGGGCTGGCGATGTGGGCTTGCAACTGGCTCGAGCAAGACGTGGGAATCGCAGGGCAGCAAGGGGACGCGCAGCTTGGTCTTCGGGCAGGAGGCTGCCTGTAAGGCCCGAGAATTTTATCCTATTAATCTGAAATAATTTGGGGATAATTGATATGATTATAGACGGAAAGGATCGGACCGGGAAAGACGAGATAATGCATGAAAATGTGCGAGGAACAGTAGCCATCGCGCATATGCGCGGCACAGATGCGCGCATATGCGCGACGTGGGCAGAGAACCTCGCGCATATACGCGAGCGTGTACAATCGAAAGATCCTTCGCGAGGACAGAACACCTCGCGCATATGCGCGAGAAGGGGCGCGCATATGCGCGAGGCAAGTATTTGGGGTGATTGCCGAGACAGTAAGTCTCGCGCATATGCGCGAGACATGACGCGCATATGCGCGAGCAGGTGTATTCAGGAATGCCGAGTCCAGAGAGTTGGGCGCATATGCGCGGAAATGTGTCGCGCATATGCGCCAGCAGTTGGGAAGACACGCGCCGAGACTTAAGGTCTCGCGCATATGCGCCGGTTGATGTCGCGCATATGCGCCGGTTGATGTCGCTCATATGCGCGAGACGTGTAATAGGCAGAATGAGCCACTCGTCCTCTTGCATGTACGAGTATGTATATATATATATATATATATATATATATGATTCCTTCAGTCAAAAACAAGAAAACTAAGGAAAGAATCGTGAAGAAAGATTCAGAGAAGCTCCGAAAATCCTTACGCCTTTCGGGAGAAATCCGCCCGTCCGATTTTGAATCCGACTTCAGTATTGAGTTTCTATCGACGTAGACTACAACTGGACGTAAGTTTTGCTACGTTTTGATATGTTTTGAAATGATGGTATTGTCAGAATCTGATATGATTCATATATGATGTTATTGTAATCTTAGACATCGTATAATCGAAACCGGACTGAAGAATAAATACCATATGGAATTGTAACGATTTTCGGAGTTGTTTTGGAATTGATTTGATATCAGAATTGAATTGTTACCGATTATGATATGTTAGAATTGATATCTGACTGAGATGATATTACTGGGTATATTGAGACTCTGACGTTGTGCTGTTGAAACAGAATTTGATTGAATTCTTATTATATCCAGTGTTGTTTGAGTGGTGTATTGATACCGTACCCTCGATATTGTTATTGTCAGATTGAGTATTGACAGGCTTTGAGTTCGAGACTTCGACAGAGTCAGAGTATCAGAAAGAAATGTATAAATTAATGTTGAGTTGGGATTGCACAACTCGAGTGAGGTTTGACTCGAGTTTCCCTAAATCACATACTTAGTTTATTACATTGATATTTGTAATTGATGAGATTGATGTTTGTAGTCTATTGATTTATAGCCACTGCATGTATGGATTACTGATTCGCCTAGTCACCGGCTGATTCGTCTGGTTATTGGCTGATTCGTCTAGTTATCGACTGATTCGTCTAAACTTTGGCCGATTCCCTTAATTACTGACTGATTCGCTTAATTCTTGACTGATTCGCTTAATTCTTGACTGATTCGTCAATTCTGCGGCTGTTTCGCCCAGACACTGGATATATGAATTATATCGATGCCGTTTAGGGTTGATTCATTCCTATCGACTGAGATTCGATATAATTATCAATATCCAGACATTGGGATCCCTAGGTTAGAGTTGAGTCGAGTCTGAGACGACGCGTTGTTTGAGTCGAGTCTGTGATGACTAGTTGATTTACAGTTTTATATCATTCATGTTTGTTGATTGGCTGCATGTGAATGATATTTGTTATATGCTTTTGTATATGTTTTTATATGATTGCATGTTTACATTGTTTATACTGGGATTTATTCTCACCGGAGTTATCCATCTGTTGTCTTGTTTTGTATGTGTGCATGACAACAGGTGGGACAGGTTCAGGGTCGAGGAGATGAGGAAAGATCGTGATTAGAGTGGAGGCTCCGGACTTGGATTAGAGATAGGGTTGGACACTTGATATTAGCTGTTAAACCTTAGTTAAATAAATGTATGTAGTACAGGACTTGTACTTTTATACTGAGATGTATATATGTTTTATTTCACTACGTTCCGCATTTTAAAAAAAAATTTAAACCCTGTTTTATAATTGATTAATTAGTCCCAATTATGATTAAGAACATGATTAGCGTCCGGGTCCCCACAACAGGTGGTATCAGAGCGATAAATCCTTTAGACTGAGATAGAAGCTAGTGAGCGGGGTAGATTGAGTTTTTTTTCCTTGCTTGTGATTGCTAGCATGCTTTACTGCTTTATATAATACATGTTACTTGACTTATCTGATTTGATTATGTAATATGTATTATTGGGAACGAATTTGAACCGATTCTCAATCAGCAGTAAGATGATCAGAGGAGGGACTGAATTGAAACAGGTTTGTTGGATTGGGGTACTAATCCATTTGATTATCAGATATGCCTCCTCGAAGAATACCAGAACAGGGTAGCACATCGAATCCTCCAATGGATGTGACAGCAACTCCGATGGAAACGTTATTGAAAAGGTTTCAGTCATTCAAACCACCGACTCTGAAGGGTACTGAGACATCAGTTGAATGTGAAAGTTGGTTAGATAACATTGAGATGCTGTTTGATTCACTGGAGTACAGTGATGAGCGCCAAATTAAATTGATTGGGCACCAGTTGCTTGATGTTGCAAAGAACTGGTGGATTACGATGAAGAGGGCCTTGGAACAGCGAGGTACGACTATTACTTGGGATGTATTTAAAACTGAGTTTTATCAAAGATTTTTCCCAGTGTCGTACAGGAAAGACAAGGGGGCGGAGTTTGCCAATTTGAGACAGGGTCCGCTAAACATTGAAGAATATGTGACCAAGTTCTCTACCTTGTTGAAGTTTGCTCCACATGTGGCTGGAAATGACGAAGCCGTTGCTGATCAGTTCATCAATGGATTGAACCCCGATATATTTACATTGGTGAACACAGGGCGACCGAATAACTTTGCTGATGCCATGAATAGAGCAAAGGGCGTGGAAGCGAGGCCTGATAAGGCAGAGAGGAGCTACAGATATTCCTCTCGCACCGAGACCACAGCAACCATCTCCCCGATTTGAGAGTGATAGTAGCAGTGGTAGAAAGAAAGATTTTCTGAAGGCTAGAGGAAAGCAGTTTAAGAAGTCTGGCGGCAGTTCTTCTAGCTCCAGTGGTTCCAAACAGAGTTATACCGGAGCTTACTGCGGAAATTGTGGAGGGAGACATTCCACTGAGCAATGCCAAGGAGTACTTGGTAGTTGCCACTTCTGCAAACAACAGGGACATTTTGCCAGAGTGTGTCCACAAAAGGGTTCTCAAAGATTCCAGGGACCCAAATCATCTGGATCAGCGGCACAGTGGAGTAGACGATCAGCTGCTGTTCCTTCATTTCAGCCAGCACCATCTCAGTCACAGCAGAGGCAAGGAGGAAGCCAGACAGTTGGCCAGCCTCCTAGACAGCAGGCCAGAGTATTTGCTTTGACCGAGGAACAGGCTCAGGAAGCACCAGATGATGATGTTGCAGGTAAATGTTCTTGATGTAGTTATCCTGCTTTTGTATTGATAAATACGGATGCTTCCCATACGTTTACTTTTGAACGATTTGCATTGAGTCGTGCAGTACCTGTTGAGTCTTTATCTACTGTAGTGTACATCTTTACCGGTTAGGGAGAGTTTTTATATCAGTGAATTCTGTAAAATATCGTATACTACAGTAGGATGAGAATGAGATTGAGTTAGATCGTGTGGTAACTTGTATTATACTAGTGTTGTCTGGTTTTGAGACTTCATTACTGATATTGATATGCTGACCAAGTACAGAGCTACCCGAGATTAGTTCCAGAAGATGGTGAGAATCAGACCTGAGATGGCCAAAGAATGAATAGTGTACGATAAGGATTCTAGATTGAGAATTCCTTTGATATCCGTACTATCTATGACTCAATTATTACAGAAAGGAGCAGAGAGACTCCTTATGTATTCAGTTGATTTACTGAAGTTGAGTTTATCATTGGCTGATTTACCAATGATATGAAAGTTATTGATGTTTTCCCCCAGATAAGACTTTAGACTTGATTCCAATCAGAGAGATTGACTTTAGCCTTGATTTGATATCAGAAACAGATTGCATCCTGATTGAGACAGATTGCATTCAGGGTGTGTTATATCTGAAGATGATGTATCTGTTCAATTTAGCAGAATTAAACCGGAATTATTTGACCGAGATGGATATCAGTGTTAGATATTTGCAGTTTATGAGTTTAGCAGATCAGTACCGATGAGTGATGTTTTGAATCTGATTGAAGCTTGCTGTTGTTTTGAATCCGTGTTTGAATCAGGTAAGTAATACTGTATTGTATATGAATAACCAATCTGTTGTTCCAGATGTTCCGAATTTAAAATGATAAATATTGCTTGACAGTGTGCAATAATCTATGCGGTATGCATTTTGATAGCTGAAAGGGTATTGATAGAATGCTTGAACCTGCATATATTACGTGTACATGATGATGTACAGATAAGATCAGACGATCAAGAGTTATGTCAGAAGAGTGATTAGACTGCATTGAATGCCAAAATTGACAATATCATACAATGATTTTCCGTTGATTTTGTATTTTTGACGGAATATATTATAAATTCCTTCACCTACTGTCTATGGATTGACGGATAGTTGGAGCAAACTATCCGGATACTGGAGAATATCCAAGAACTGTAGTGCTGGATTTTAGCACTAGTTGACATGATTTATTGTCATTTATGAATTATCGTACAACCACAGCTATCAGACGAGTATTGAAATGACTTCTTTCGAAGCGTTGTACGGAATGAAATGTTGATCCCCTCTTTATTGGGATGATATCTCTGAAGTTCCTGAGATCGGACCTGGCATGATCAGAGATATGACTGAAAAAGTGAAGCTGATTCAGAAGAAAATGAAGGCAGCCCAAGACAGACAAGCCAATTATGCCAATGTCCGACGACGACTGTTGGTATTTGAGGCTGGTGACCGAGTATTTTTGAAAATTTAACCTTTCAAAGGAATTGTCAGATTTGGCAAGAAAGGGAAACTATCTCCATGATAGATTGGGCCATATGAGATTCTGGAGAAGATAGGAGATCGTGCCTATTGACTAGCTTTAATCGCCTTCATTATATGGGATACAGGACGGTGTTCATGTTTGTTTTTGCGAAAATACCTGTCTGATGCTTCACATGTCATCCAACCAAATGAGGCCGAGTTGGATGAGACATTGATTTATTTCGAAAAGCCAATTCAGATTCGTGATCGGAAGGAAAAGTAGCTCAGAACGAAGACTATTCCACTTGTGAAAGTTCGATGGAGTTAACATGGCATTGAAAAAGCTACTTGGGAGACGAAGTCTAATATGAGACAGAGGTTCCCAGTTTTATTTCACTAAGGTGAGTTGTTTACTTAGCTTCTCCTATATATCTTCTTATGATATGATTGATTGCCTGTGATTTCGAGGACGAAATCATATCTTAGGGGGGGAGAAATGTAAGGCCCGAGAATTTTATCCTATTAATCTGAAATGATTTGGGGATAATTGATATGATTATAGACGGAAAGGATCGGACCGGGAAAGACGAGATAATGCATGAAAATGTGCGAGGAACAGTAGCCCTCGCGCATATGCGTTGCACAGATGCGCACATATGCGCGACGTGGGCAGAGGACCTCGCGCATATGCGCGAGCCTGTACAAGCGAAAGATCCTTCGCGAGAACAGAACACCTCGCGCATATGCGCGAGAAGGGGCGCGCATATGCGCGAGGCAAGTATTTGGGGTGATTGCCGAGACAGTAAGTCTCGCGCATATGCGCGAGACATGACGCGCATATGCGCGAGCAGGTGTATTCAGGAATGCCGAGTCCAGAGAGTTGGGCGCATATGCGCGGAAATGTGTCGCGCATATGTGCCAGCAGTTAGGAAGACACGCGCCGAGACTTAAGGTCTCGCGCATATGCGCGAGACGTGTAATAGGCGGAATGAGCCACTCGTCCTCTTGCATGTACGAGTATGTATATATATATATATATATATATATATAGCGGAATGAGCCACTCGTCCTCTTGCATGTACGAGTATGTATATATATATATATATATATATATATTCCTTCAGTCAAAAACAAGAAAACGAAGGAAAGAATCGTGAAGAAAGATTCAGAGAAGCTCCGAAAATCCTTACGCCTTTCGGGAGAAATCCGCCCGTCCGATTTTGAATCCGACTTCAGTATTGAGTTCCTATCGACGTAGGCTACAACTGGACGTATGTTTTGCTACGTTTTGATATGTTTTGAAATGATGGTATTGTCAGAATCTGATATGATTCATATATGATGTTATTGTCATGTTAGACATCGTATAATCGAAACCGGACTGAAGAATAAATACCATATGGAATTGTTACGATTTTCGGAGTTGTTTTGGAATTGATTTGATATCAGAATTGAATTGTTACCGATTATGAGATGTTAGAATGGATATCTGACTGAGATGATATTACTGGGTATATTGAGACTCTGACGTTGTGCTGTTGAAACAGAATTTGATTGAATTCTGATTATATCCAGTGTTGTTTGAGTGGTGTATTGATACCGTACCCTCGATATTGTTATTGTCAGATTGAGTATTGACAGGCTTTGAGTTCGAGACTTCGACAGAGTCCGAGTATCAGAAAGAAATGTATAAATTAATGTTGAGTTGGCATTGCACAACTCCAGTGAGGTTTGACTCGAGTTTCCCTAAATCACATACTTAGTTTATTACATTGATATTTGTAATTGATGAGATTGATGTTTGTAGTCTATTGATTCATAGCCACTGCATGTATGGATTACTGATTCGCCTAGTCACCGGCTGATTCGTCTGGTTATTGGCTGATTCGTCTAGTTATCGACTGATTCGTCTAAATTTTGGCCGATTCGCTTAATTACTGACTGATTCGTCTAATTATTGGCTGATTCGCTTAATTCTTGACTGATTCGTCAATTCTGCGGCTGTTTCGCCCAGACACTGGATATATGAATTATATCGATGCCGTTTAGGGTTGATTCATTCCTATCGACTGAGATTCGATATAATTATCAATATCCAGACATTGGGATCCCTAGGTTAGAGTTGAGTCGAGTCTGAGACGACGCGTTGTTTGAGTCGAGTCTGTGATGACTAGTTGATTTACAGTTTTATATCATTCATGTTTGTTGATTGGCTGCATGTGAATGGTATTTGTTATATGCTTTTGTATATGTTTTTATATGATTGCATGTTTACATTGTTTATACTGGGATTTATTCTCACCGGAGTTATCCGGCTGTTGTCTTGTTTTGTATGTGTGTATGACAACAGGTGGGACAGGTTCAGGGTCGAGGAGATGAGGAAAGATCGTGATTAGAGTGGAGGCTCCGGACTTGGATTAGAGATAGGGTTGGACACTTGATATTAGCTGTTAAACCTTAGTTGAATAAATGTATGTAGTACAGGACTTGTACTTTTATACTGAGATGTATATATGTTTTATTTCACTACGTTCCGCATTTTTAAAAAAAAATTTAGACCCTGTTTTATAATTGATTAATTAGTCCCAATTATGATTAAGAACATGATTAGCGTCCGGGTCCCCACACTGCCACGCGTGTTCAAGGGCTTGGGCTGGTCTGGGCTGGGTCTCGGCATGGTCCAGGGATGGTTAGGGTCCGGTGGGCTCGGTGGTTGCTCGGCTGGAGGTGACCTAGGTTGACTAGGAGGCTAGTAGCGTGAGTTTAGAAGGGTGCAGTTTCGGATCTGGTTCCAGGAGGCTTGTGCATGGGTTAGGGTCATGTTCTATGGGCCAGGGCTGGTCAGTAGGGTGCCTAGGTGGGTTGGCTAGGGTTTGGCTTGAGGTGGCTCGAGCGTGGCTCGAGTAAATTGGGAGATGGCTCGGCGTGTTCGAGTGAGGGTCATTGTTTCAAAAATTAAAAGGAAAATTGGAACCATGGGTCCACGGGTGTGGTTCATGGCTCCCAAGGGTATAATAAATAATAAAAATGTTATGTTTAAAATTTGAGATCAAAATAATGAGTATTGGATTTATCCGGGATTTAATCGCTAGCACGAAACTTTAATTAAAGAATTAATTGAAAATCCTAGTTTAAGCTTTATAAAATTATGGAAAACTATATTTAAGCTTAAATTGTTATTTAGAATATGCCCATGTCATTAAAATTAAGAAAAAGATAAAATCGAGAATTTTTACGTCAATGGGCAAAACAGTAATTTTACACTTAGGAAAATACGTAAACGCTTCGCAGCGTCCCGAAGTATCATAATGCATGTTAAATAATATAATATGATTTAAAATGATGATTTTGATGATAATATGTATTTTTATGATTTAAGGTAAAGCTGTGCAATTTTTACAGTTTAAAATGCTATTTTTGGAAGTTATGCTATTTTATGATTTTTAAAGAAAAGAAAAAAATATTTTGAGGGATGTGAATTGACTGTGACATATGATATATGATTTGTGGGGATCCGTTTACAATTTGATGGGGATGTCGTGAGGCGAAAAGGCCCCAGAGGGAGCCATTTACGGGAAAAGGCCCAGAGGGAGCCCGTCTATGGGAGAAAGCCCCCGAGGGAGCTCCGACGATCATATTTCCATGGTGGAGCCTAGTGCACACCCCCATGGGCCATGTGGAGCTGAAGACTGATCAGTCGACCGGGGGATAAAAGCTAGTCACTTTCAAGGATCAAACTTCACCCAAAATGATATATGATGGAAAGATTTATGATTAAAATGATTTTATGATATACGATTCATGATTATGATTAAAGATATTTTTAAACGATTTTTAAAATGATATATTTATGCTCAAATCTCATTTTAAATGATTTTTTAAAGGATTTATTTATTCTTAAAGTTATTTTTAAATGATTTTACGATTTATGATTTAATTATGATTAAATGATTTTAAATGGTTTAATTATGTTCAAAAGCAATTTTAAATAAAAGTATGATTTTTAAATGCATGTGATTGTATATGTATTATTTGCTATCCATGTTTAGAAAATGCTGAGTCTTTAGACTTACTAGGTTTGTATGATGCAGAATTTGATGATTTATGGGAGACGGTGACGATTGAGTGGATCGAGTGCAACAGTACACACCCTAGGACCTTTATGTTTCCGCACTAGCTAGATAGTTTTATTATTTAAAGGTTTATGTTAATGATTTTAGTAGAGATATTTATTATGCTTTATTTTATGGTTAGTTGATCTTTGCGAATGTTGATTTAGGAGTTTTGGTTAGTTGATGATTTAGGATTTATTTTATGTACTTGAGATTTCACATGTTAAATTATTATGATTGTTGATTATTGTAAGGTATTTTATTTAGTTTAGTATTTTAGAATTTATGATTAGTAAAAAAAATAAAAATTGAGGTCGTTTCATAAGAACTTAGGTAAAATCATTAGAAACAAATAAAAAGTTTTGTCAACATCAAAATCAAGATTGCGAACATGAAATGTTCCAATAGTATGTGTGACCCATTTAACATCATCATTAGCTACCAAATACCAATCTAGCACCAACTATAAACCAATTCCCAAATGACAACACAAATAAGATGAGACAAATGCAATCCGAAAAAAAAAAACGAACTAAAAAAACAACCTAAACACAAAGTAACAAAACTAAACACCCACACCTCAAACAGAATCGTTCAATATCCCCCGTGCATAAAACTACTAAAACAGGTAGACAAACGAACAGAGTAACTAAAATGGATGCTAAATAGAATGAAACCGAAGTGAAATAGAAAAAAAGAATGCAAAGAAAAGGGAAACACGAAGACTCTCCTGATCACTGCTCATCCTCGTCGTCCTCGGGTGGCACAAATCCGGGCTCCTAATCATCTGGCTGAGGGTAAGCATAGCGGAATGGGAACAAAGGCGGGTATGCCGGCGTTCGTGGATAGGGTGAGGTGTCGAGACCCATGTGCGGGGTCATATGTAAGGCCCGAGATTTTATCATTTTAATTCGAGATTATTTAATTTATGAATTTGGAATGTTGAGTAATATTCCATGGTTTTACAATTCCATAGGATTGAAATTGAATTAAAAACAGTTGTGAGGACTAAATTGCAAATAGTGAAGATTTCAGGGACTAAAGTGCAATTAATGGGATTTGAGTGGGACACTTGTATTCACCATGCATTTGGATATGTAAAAATCTCATTCTTCCTTTAGATGAAACATCAAGAATGAAAGAAAGCTTCAGGGAATTCTCAAATTTCTTAATTTGCTTTGAATTTAATTTTATAAGCTCCGGTTATCAGAATTTTGATCCGAACACAGTTCTGTGATTCTCTTGTCGACACCTACTACAGGACGTAAGTTGTAGTGATTTTTGATATGATTTGAAATTATGATTTTGGAGGAATTGTGATTTGATTATTATTATGTGTTCTGGTGACTATCAGTAATCGTATATTCGAAGTCAGATCGAAGAACATACTGTTTATGCAATTGTTATGATTTTCAGAATTGATATGATTGAGATATACAGATTTGGTATTGAAATTGAGATTATTGATTAGTTATGGATTGTATTGGCTATTGGTTATGAATTGTAATTGATATCTCGTATTGTTGAGTTACCGGGAACATCATTCTAATGCCGTTATGCCGTTGATTTTGAATCAGATTAAGATTGATCAGAACAGAATTGATTTGGATGGTATATTGATATTGTACCTGTCGAATATGTCATTTCAGATTGTATTGACAGCTTTGAATTCAGAACTTCCATTTCTTCAGACCGAGACTACGAAAAGAAAGGTATAAATCAATGATTGTACAGGGAGAATGACTCGAGTGAGATATAACTTGAGTTTCCCTAAATCACATACTTATTTGTTATTCATTTGATATATTTGAATTCATTGAATTTATATGCTTGTTATATTGATTTATAGAAAGCATGATTTAGACGATTGATTTTAGATAGAGAGTCTTTGGCAGATGTGCCAATTCGTGACAGAGTTATTGGCAGAGGTGCCAGGTCACTTGACGTTTGGTTTATATCGATGTTGCTTTGAATGCAGATCAGCTTCTATTGCAGATATTCGATGTAGTGTACCAACGTCTGGGAGTAAGAATGTACCCCCATCTAGCTGAGGAAAGTAGGTGAGTTGTTGCATCTTATTCAACCGGGATCCCTAGACTAGGCCTGATTGAGTCGAGTCAAAGAATAAGAGTCAGAGCTTGATTTACAGACTTGTATCGACTATGTTTCATAGATTATGTTACATGTTTGTATCGATTTATGTTTCAGATTATGATTCTTGCTTTTAATAAATGTTTATGATTTTATATATTGCATGCATACATTGTTTATACTAAGAATTCTTTTCTCACCGGAGTTATCCGGCTGTTGTTGTGTTGTATGTGTGCATGAAAACAGGTGGGACATGATCATGGTCAAGAAGAGGATGAGAGATTGAGATTAGAGTGGAGATTCGGACCCAGAAGTAGAGTGGATTTTCATCACTTGATATGTAGTGGATGAACATTAGTTTGTTATGATTTGCATTTTGTACAAGACGTGTACTTTGGATCTTGTTGTAGATATTTAACTTGATCTTGTGTTTGAATGAGATGGGACCTAATTTATTATAGATTTTGTACACTTGTTTATATAGTGTTCAACATTTAAAAAAAAAAATTTATGAAACATCTTAATGATGATTAAGAAGATGAGTTAGCGTCCGGGTCCCCACAACAGGTGATATCAGAGCGATATATCCTTTAGATTGAGATAGAATAGAGTGAGTGGGGTAGATTGAGTTTTCTTTCCTGCTTTTACATGCTAGCATGGCATTATGTTTTACTGCTTTGAAATACATGTTAGTTGATTTATTTGATTTGATTGGTAATATGTATTGATTGAGAATGAATCAGAACCGATTCTTGATCAGATGTAAGATGATCAGAAGAGGACTGAGACAAATTCATCACATGTAATTGCTAACCCTTTTGATAATCAGATATGTCTCCCCGAAGAATCCCAGAACAGGGCAGTACTTCTGTTAATCCGATGGATGTCACAGCAACACCAATGGAAACGTTACTGAAGAAGTTTCAGTCGTTTGAACCGCCAACCCTGAAAGGAACAGAGACTTCTGTTGACTGTGAGAGTTGGTTAGATGATATAGAAATGCTGTTTGATTCCTTGGATTACACTGATGAGTGCCGAGTCAGGCTGATTGGGCACCAATTGCATGATGTTGCGAAAAATTGGTGGATCACGACAAAGAGGGCTTTGGAGCATCGAGGTACGAATATTACTTGGAATATTTTTAAGACCGAGTTCTATCAAAGATTCTTTCTAGTGTCGTACAGAAAGGATAAGGGTGCAGAGTTTGCAAATCTGAGACAGGGTCAGCTGAATATTGAAGAGTATGTGGCCAAGATCTCTACCTTGCTGCGATTTGCTCCACATGTTGTCGAGAATGATGAAGCCGTTGCTGATCAGTTCATCAATGGGCTGAATCCTAAGATATTTACATTGGTGAACACTGGGCGACCAAATAATTTTGTTGATGCATTGAACAGAGCAAAGGGAGCCGAAGCCGGTCTGATTAGACAGAAAGGAGCTTCGTATGTCACACCAGCATCGAGACCACAGCAACCACCCTCAACGTAGTTCCAACAACCCCCTCCCAGATTTTAGAGTGGCAGCAGCAGCAATGGCAAGAAAGATCAGCTGAAAGCCAGAGGGAAACAGTTTAAGAAGTCAGGGAGCAGTTCATCTAGCTCCAGTGGTTCCCGACAGAGTTATATAGGGGCCTATTGCAGAACTTGTGGTGGAAGACATCCCACAGAACAATGCCGAGGAGTTTTTGGCATTTGCAACATTTGTAAACAGCCATGACATTTTACCAGAGTCTGTCCACAGAGAGATTCTCAGAGATCCCAGGGTGCAGAATCATCTGGATCAGTAGCTCAGACTGGTAGACGACCATCTGCTATTCACTCTTTCCAGCTAGCACCATCTACCCAGTCACAACCGAGGCCTGGAGGAAGCCAGACTGTTAGCCAGCCTCCTAGACAGCAGGCCAGAGTTTTTGCTTTGACTGAAGAACAGGCCCAGGACGCACCTGATGATGTTGTTGCAGGTAACTGTTCTCTATGTGGTTATCCTGCTTATGTATTGATAGATACTGGTGCATCTCATACATTCATATCTGAGCGATTTTGAGCGATTTTCATTGATGCATTCCTTGCCTGTTGAGTCATTATCTACTGTAGTATCTGTCTTTTCGCCTTTAGGGAGAGGTCTTATATCACTGACATCTGTTAGATCTTGTATACTGCGGTATGATGAGCATGTTGAGTCATATTCCATGGTTTTACAATTCCATAGGATTGAAATTGAATTAAAAAGAGTTGTGAGGACCAAATTGCAAATAGTGAAGATTTCAGGGACTAAAGTGCAATTAATGGGATTTGAGTGGGACACTTGTCTTCACCATGCATTTGGATAATAAAAATCTCATTCTTCCTTTAGATGAAACAGCAAGAACGAAAGAAAGCTTCAGGGAATTCTCAAATTTCTTAATTTGCTTTGAATTTGATTTTATAAGCTCCGGTTATCAGAATTTTGATCCGAACACAGTTCTGTGATTCTCTCGTCGACACCTACTACAGGACGTAAGTTGTAGTGATTTCTGATATGATTTGAAATTATGATTTTGGAGGAATTGTGATTTGATTATTATTATGTGTTCTGGTGATATCAGTAATCGTATATTCGAAGTCAGATCGAAGAACATACTGTTTATGCAATTGTTATGATTTTCAGAATTGATATGATTGAGATATACAGATTTGGTATTGAAATTGCGATTATTGATTAATTATGGATTGTATTGGCTATTGGTTATGAATTGTAATTGATATCTCGTATTGTTGAGTTACCGGGAACATCATTCTAATGCCGTTATGCCGTTGATTTTGAATCAGATTAAGATTGATCAGAACAGAATTGATTTGGATGGTATATTGATATTGTACCTGTCGAATATGTCATTTCAGATTGTATTGACAGCTTTGAATTCAGAACTTCCATTTCTTCAGACCGAGACTACGAAAAGAAAGGTATAAATCAATGATTGTACAGGGAGAATGACTCAAGTGAGATATAACTTGAGTTTCCCTAAATCACATACTTATTTGTTATTCATTTGATATATTTGAATTCATTGAATTTATATGCTTGTTATATTGATTTATAGAAAGCATGATTTAGACGATTGATTTGAGATAGAGAGTCTTTGGCAGATGTGCCAAGTCGTGACAGAGTTATTGGCAGAGGTGCCAGGTCACTGGACGTTTGGTTTATATCGATGTTGCTTAGAATGCAGATCAGCTTCTATTGCAGATATTCGATGTAGTGTACCAAAGTCTGGGAGTAAGAACGTACCTCCATCTAGCTGAGGAGAGTAGGTGAGTTGTTGCATCTTATTCAACCGGGATCCCTAGACTAGGCCAGATTGAGTCGAGTCAAAGAATAAGAGTCAGAGCTTGATTTAGAGACTTGTATCGATTATGTTTCATAGATTATGTTACATGTTTGTATCGATTTATGTTTCAGATTATGATTCATGCTATTAATAAATGTTTATGATTTTATATATTACATATATACATTGTTTATACTGAGAATTCTATTCTCACCGGAGTTATCCGGCTGTTGTTGTGTTGTATGTGTGCATGACAACAGGTGGGACAGGATCAGGGTCAAGAAGAGGATGAGAGATTGAGATTAGAGTGGAGATCCGGACCCAGAAGTAGAGTGGATTTTCATCACTTGATATGTAGTGGATGAACATTAGTTTATTATGATTTGCATTTTGTACAAGACGTGTACTTTGGATCTTGTTGTAGATATTTAACTTGATCTTGTGTTTGAATGAGATGGGACCTAATTTATTATAGATTTTGTACACTTGTTTATATAGTGTTCAACATTTAAAAAAAATTTTTTATGACCCAATTTATTTAATTGTTCCCAATTAATCTTAATGATGATTAAGAAGATGAGTTAGCATCCGGGTCCTCACATCATACCACGCACCAGAGACTCCGTCGATGACATGTAAGCACTGTTGACGGTGTTGTACTGATCTTGATTAACCGCAAAAGCACACAACTTGTCAAATTTGTCAATAATTGCTCGCCGTCGGGGCCGTGGGGGTGGCAGTGGTCGGTTAGCTGCGGCTTTATCCTCGGCCACCTCTGAGAAGTCGAGAGCGCACTTTCCCAGTGTCGTTTCCATCCACGAGTCATCAATGGGCTTCATCGGTTGCAACCATTCATCATCCACATTTTCTACGACCCCGACTTGAACACATAGCTCTGTAATGATAGTGGAGAAGTATAGGGCAATGCTGGAGATGTGAATGGACTTCTGTATTTGAGAGAAGATCAATCGGCCCACATTAATCAGAACACCCACCATGAGTGCGTAGACCATCGTGGCTCGGTCTTTCTAAATGTCACTGGTGTGGGACACCGGTATCAACCGCTTGGGAAGAAAAGCATACCACATCGCGTGCCTAAACAACAAATATTTTCCAAAAAACAACTCGGAGTCTTCCAAATAGCCATCGGGTAACAGATTGTTGGCATAATTAATTCAAAATCCGGGTTGGCTATTAACTCCTCTAAAGCCGATTCATCAACCACAGGGTACCCAACAACTCATTCAGGGTGGCAAAGTAAAAAGAGATTAAATTACCCCGAACCATAGCCCTTCCATCAGTCTGCTCGGTGGCATTGGCATAAAATTATCGCACAATTGGAATCACCGCAGCCTTGGGTTGAGCACAAAAGGACTCTCATCCTCGTTCCTCAATATCTTGCAAAAGATGTAACGATCTAACGGAGAAATCAAACCCACGCTTCGAAATGGGGCGCCTATGCACTTTGGCGTGTTCATACCGATTTTGGCTTCCTCATTCACAAATTTACCTCTATTATCGGACGAAGGATGAAGAGGCATGTGTTACCTTAGATTTTTTGGGAGCCATGGTTGAATGCTAGCTGGGCGTGGAGATAAATGACACGCTTTTCCAATAAGCTCTATGTTCTACCTCAACAAATAAATGACACGCAAATTTTGTTGCCCAATAAGCTCTATGTTCTAACTCAATAGATAAATGACACGCTTTTCCAAAAAGTAACCGATACGGTGTCGTGCCTATGGGTGTCTTAAAAGCATTCCTATATGCCCAAAGCGTGTCATCTAACCTCAACGACCAGTCCTTTCGATTTATCCCTACAACCTTCTCCAGAATCCTCTTGATCTCGCGATTTGACACCTCCACTTGACCACTTGTTTGGGGATGATAGGGAGTGGAGATTTTATGAGTGACCCCATATTTTCCCAAAAGTTTTTCAAAAATTTTATTGCAAAAATGGGTGCCACCATCACTATTGAATGCTCGTGGTGTTCCAAATCTGTTGAAAATGTTTTTCTTTAAAAATTTCAGCACCACTTGAGCATCATTTGTGGCATATGATTCCGCCTCCACCCATTTGAAAACATAGTCAACTGCAACCAAAATGTATTTTTTTGTGAAAGAAGTTGGAAACGGTCCCATTAAATCTATCCCCCAAACATCAAAGACTTCGCACTTGATAATATTATTTAAAGGAATCTAATGGCGATTAGAAATGTTACCCGTGCGCTGGCATCTATCACAAGATATGACAAATGAAAGTGCATCTTTAAATAAATTTGGCCAATAAAAGCCACATTCGAGTACCTTGGATGGCGTTCGGGTGGGTCCAAAATGATCAGCTACCTCGCGGTAATAACAATGGCTAAGAATTGATCCCATCTTTTCCTCTGGTACACATCTCCTTATCTTGGCATCTGCACAGATTTTGAAAAGGATAGGTTCCTCCCAAAAATAATATTTCACGTCCGAAAAGAATTTCTTTCTTTGGTGAAATGTTAAATTTGGGGGGGGGGGGGGGGGGGGGGGGGGCCGAGGGGGGGTTATCCTGTAACAAGAAAATTAACAAAATTCGCAAACCATGGACAATTTTTCACCTCTAACAGCTGTTCATTCGGAAACCAATCATCTATCTCATCATTTTCACAATTTTTGCTAACATGCTCAAGCCTAGAAAAATGATCATCTACTACATTCTCTACACTTTTTTTATCTTTTATTTCGAGGTCAAAATCTTGTAGAAGTAAGATCCACCTAAGCAATCGAGGTTTAAACTCTTTCTTAGCAAGCAAATATTTAAGTGCAGAGTGGTCAGTAAACATAATGACTTTTGACAAAATAAAGTACAAATGGAATTTATGAAAAGAAATTACTACTGCAAGTAATTATTTTTCAGTTGTTTCATAATTTAATTGTGCTTCATCTAAAGTCTTACTCGCATAGTATATAGTGTGAAATACGTTGTTCCGCCTTTGGTCTAGAACAACACCAACCACCGTATCACTGGCATCACACATCACCTTGAAGGGTAGATTTAAATCCGGTTCCACCAACACAGGTGTTGTCACCAAGCGCTCCTTCAAGTTCTCTTATGCCTGCAAACAGTGAGAATTGAAATCAAATGGCACATCTTTGATGAGTAGGGAAGAAAGGAGCTTAACAATTTTATAAAAATCTCTAATAAAATCCCGGTAAAAAACGACATGTCTTAGGAAACTTCTAACTCCCTTCACTGATTTCGGTGGTGGTACGTCTTAGATGAATTTCGCTTTAGCTTTGTCCACTTCAATCCCTTGTTCAGAAATCTTGTGCCCTAGCACAATCCCCTCTCGTACCATGAAATGACACCTCTCCCAGTTTAGCACGAGGTTTGTCTCCTCGAACATTTTCAACACTGCGTTCAGATTATGCAAACACTCATCAAACGTTGCACCAAAGATAGAGAAGTCATCCATAAATATTTCAAGAAATTTTCAATCATATCATGGAATATAGCAGTCATGCATCACTGAAAAGTAGCGTGGGCATTACAAAGACCAAAGGCAAACGTCGGAAAGCAAAAGCGACATAAGGGCAAGTGAAAGTGGTTTTCTCTCGGTCCTCAGGTGCAATAGAGATTTGGTTGTATCCTGAATACCCATCTAGAAAATAATAAAACTCATGTCCCGCTAGCCTTTCTAACATCTGATCAATAAAGAGGAGGGGAAAGTGGTCCTTACGGGTGGCATCATTCAACTTCTTATAATCAATACACACTCTCCACCTCGTAATAGTCCTAGTGGGAATAAGTTCATTATTTTCATTAGTCATCACAGTAATCTCACCTTTCTTAGGCACACACTGAACTGGACTTACCCATGCGCTATCGGAGATAGGATAGATAATACCTGCATCGGGAAGCTTGACAGTTTCAGCCTTCACTACCTCTTGCATCTTTGGATTGAGTCGTCTCTGAGGTTGCATGAGGGGTGAATACTTCTCTTCCATCAGAATTTTGTGCATGAAGATTGATGGACTTATTCTTTGATGTCTGCCACCTTCCAGACAAACAATTTTTGTACTCTTTAAGAACTTGCAGCAGTTTTCCCTCCATTGCATCTGTCAAAGTGGCCGAAATAATGACAGATTGATTATTATTCTCACCTAGATACACGTACTTTAGGTGCATAGGCAGTGGCTTGAGCTCAAGCGTTGGTGGCTCCTCAATGCTTGACTTCAGAGGGGTCAAGTATCTTTGCTCTCCCAAATCCTCCAATCTCATCCTCATTGGCTTCCTCCATGGATAGTTGACATTAAAGTATGGCACTATTTCCACTTTTTCTTCTTCCAAGTCATCCTCCTTTAATTCAGTTGTGAGGGTTGCTTCCAATGGGTTCTTCACAACGTCCTACAAAAAATTGTTCACAAGTGAATCCAAAGCATCGATTCTAAAATAGTCATCAGTGCGCAGTGTGTGCTTTAGAGCATTAAATACATTAAAAATAATTTCTTCCTCCCCCACTCTTAATCTCAACTTCCATTCTTACACATAAATCAGGATCTTGACAGTCGCAAGGAACGGTCTCCCAATAATTAAAGGAATCTCCATATACTTCTCCATGTCTAGCACCACAAAATCTGTAGGGAATATAAATTTGTCCACCTTTACCAACACGTCCTTATGACTCCTCGCGGATATTTGATAGATTTGTCTGCTAGTTGCAAGGACATCCTTGTTGGCTTAGGCTCTCTTAATCCAAGTTTCCTGAATATAGATAAAGGTATAATATTTATACTCGCACCAAGATCACATAAAGCTTTATGAAAAACAACATCAACATTCATGCAAGGAATAGAAAAACTCCTTGGATCTTTTAGTTTCGGAGAGATCTTGTTTTGTATCAATGCAGAGCAATTTTCAGTTAAGCTTACAGTAGTGTGATCTTCTAACTTACTCTTATTCGCTAAGATGTCTTTGAGAAATTTAGCATAGCTAGGCATTTGCATCAAAGCTTCATCAAAGAGAATATTAATGTGCAATTTCTTAAATAATTCTAGGAACTTACCGAATTGCGCATCCATTTTCGCCTTTTTTAATGCTGGAGGGAAAGGTGGAGGGATAAAAATTCTAGATTGTGTAGTGGGTGTGGGTGTAGAGTTAGAAAACTTACATGTGGACGTGTAAGCCACTCTCTCTCTCTTGGATCCCCTTTTCCCTTCCCTCTTGTTCAAGTACCTTTCCATTCCTCAATGCTATGGCCTTCACACGCTCTTTCAGACTAGTCTCAGTGTTGCTTGGCAAGGTTCCCGGATCTCTACTAGCAATCATATTAGCTAACTGTCCTATCTGATTTTCTAACCCTTTTATCGATGCATCCTGGTTCTGTAGTCTAGTTTTGGTGGATGAGATGAATTTAGACATCATTTGCTCCAAACTAGACTTCTCCTCTCTAGGCTCAGGTCTATACATCTGTTGTTTACCATACTGCTGTCCTCCTTGTGGACGATTCTGGTTGTTTTGACCACCCCATGAGAAGTTTGGATGTTGTCTCTATCCAGGATTGTATGTGTTCAAATATGGATAATTTCTAGGACGATTTTGAATCCCCACTTGATTTACTGGTGCCTCCTCTTGCACATAGAAAGGACCACTGTCTTGACAATCCTTAACATAATGTTCTCTTCCGTATTTATCATAGAATATCTCTTGCAGGCGCATCGTTGTACCGTTTACATTCAAGCTATCTATTTTTCTGTTAAGTGATTCTAATTGTGCAGTGACAACAGAAAATTCAGTTACATTTTGAACTCCTGCACTCCTCCTCTAATTGTTCCTCTCAGATTGAGGGCGACAAATGCTAGCAACCATCTCCTCCAATAAATCATACCCTTATTCAGCCGTCTTCATCAGCAGATTCTCACAGGCCGCATCATTTATCATGGTATGGTTAGACGAAGTTAAACCATAGTAAAAAGTTTGGACAACTAACCCAAGAAGCAACTCATGATGTGGGCATCTCCACAGTAAGTCCTTGTAGCGCTCCCAAGCCAAGTAGAGTGACTCTTGCTCAAATTGAGAGAAGGTGATTATGTTTGCTCGCAGCTTCATGGTTTTTGATGGAGAAAGTATTTCAAGAGGAATGCCTTGGACATATCTTCTCAATTTGTGATTGAACCTACATGCAAACAATTCAACCAAAATTTAGCTTTGTCACGCAAAGAGAAAGAAAATATACGCAATCTAACAACATCATTAGACACTCCATTAAAATTAAAAGTGTCGCAAATTTCCAAGAAGTCGACAATGTGAGTGTTTGGGTCATCTAGTGCATTTCCCCCAAACTGGACCGTGTTCTGAATCATTTGAATAATGGCTGGTTTGATCTCAAACTGGTTCGCCCTGATGGTTGGTCTCATTATGCGTGGACGTAATAGAACTGGGTATACTAACAATAGCACCAACATGTGTAAGGGAAATTACTACTACAATAGCAAATATTAAATAACATCAAATATCAGTCAGTTTATATATAATAGAGCTGGATATACTAACAACTGGTCACCTTGAATGCTTTGAATGCTTGATAGATTTTGAGTCTCTTTTGCCAGAATATCAGCTAATTTTCCTTGGACATGATCTCTGTGCTGGTTAACTGGTCGAGCTGACTCAAACTAGACTCAACTGATGCTGAACCGCATTGATCATCTATATTGATCTGATATGGCAATGAAGCGGAGGCATTTCTGATGATTAAGCTCCACTTAACTCATTAGTTTCAGCTTGTAGTTGGGTTTCGCCTGTTGATCAAATGAACTTGTAGACTATAACTGAAATCTTGTCCGCTGATCAGTTTAGCTGATCTGCTGTCAGCTTGGACTTAACACCCTCCAAGTTGCTAACACAACAAAATTAAGGAGTCGAGAGAAGTGGCTACAACGTTAGTTGCACAGCCAAGACCTTCTCTCTCCCCACGGTAAATCCATATAAAATTATTAAGAGGATTTTGAAATCCATTTTAAAATATCAGTTTTCAAATGTCCTTCTTAGAACATCTAGCTCTGATACCAATTAAAAGATCGTGTGCTGGGCACCTTGAGGTGCTTCAAACAAAATATTCTCCAAGAGATGCAATAGCTCGTGTTCTAAGAATGTTTACACCGATGAATTAGATCGACTTTGGTATCAAACCAAACGAAAAACACTCGAAATAATCCTTCGTGAAGAAACACCGATATATTTTATATCATGTGTAATTGAATAACTGAAAATAACATGAATTAGTTGAGACATATAACAGTTCATTTATGATGAAAAACTGAACCGACGGATGCTCTTACTGATCAAATCAGTTTGAAAACTGAAACGACCTCTATTTTTTTATACTAAAGCATAAACCATAACTCAAAAATACCAAATAAATAAACTTAATATTTCCAACCATTCATAATAAATTAACATATGAATTCTCAAGTGCATAAACTAAAATCCTAAATCATCGACTAACCAAAATTCCTAAATCGACCTTTAAAAAGATCAACTAACAATAAAAATGAAGCATAAAATATCTTTAATAAAAATCATTAACATAATCTTTAAATCCTTAATCTAATAAGCTAGTGCGGAAACATAAAGGCCCTTAGGTGTGTATTGTTGCACTCGATCCACTCAATCGTCATCGCCTCCCATAAAATCATCAAATCCTGCATCATACAAACCTAGTGAGTCTAAAGATTCAGCACGTTCTAAACATGGATATCAAATAATACATATACATTCACATGCATTAAAATCATATTTTTATTTAAAATATCTTTTGAACATAAATAAACCATTTAAAATCATTTTAGCATAATTAAATCATAAATCGTAAAATCATTTTAAAATACTTTAAGCATAAATAAATCCTTCCAAAAATCATTTAAAATAAGTTTTGAGCAAAAATAAATCATTTAAAAATAACTTTAATCATCATCATGAATCATATATCATAAAAATCATTTTAATCATAAGCTTTCAATCATATATCATTTTGGATGAAGTTTGATCCTTGAAAGTGACTAACTTTTATCCTTTGGTCGACTGCAGTCTTAGCTTCACATGGTCCATGGGGGTGTGCACTAAGCTCCCCCGTGGAAATACGATCGTCAGGGTCCCTTTGGGGCCTTGGCCCGTAAACGGGGTCCCTCTGGGGCCTTGGCCCGTATATGGGTTCCCTCTGTGGCCTTGGACCTCACGTCATCCCTACAAA
Source organism: Primulina tabacum (assembly GCF_025594145.1). Classification (NCBI taxonomy): domain Eukaryota; kingdom Viridiplantae; phylum Streptophyta; class Magnoliopsida; order Lamiales; family Gesneriaceae; genus Primulina; species Primulina tabacum. Next base: position 18,767,089 of record NC_134558.1, read on the forward strand.
ATCATATATCATATCTTTTGTCATATTCAATTCACATCCCTCAAAAATATTTTTCTTTTTCTTTAAAAATCATAAAATAAGACAGCTTTCCAAAAATAGCATTTTAAAAAGCATAAATTACACAGCTTTACCATAAAATCATCAAAATCATCATTTTAAATCATATAATATCATATAACATGTGTTATGATCCTTCGGGACGTTGCCAAGCCTTTAAGTATTTTCTTAAGTGTAAAATTACCGTTTTGCCCCTGGACGTAAAAATTCTCGAATTTATCTTTTTCTTATTTTTAATGACATGAGAGTATTCTAAATAATTATTTAAGTTTAAATATAATTTTTCATAATTTTATAAAGCCTAAAACTAGGATTTTCAATTAATTCTTTAATTAACGTTTCGTGCGGCGATAAAATCTCGGATAAATCCAAAACTCAATATTTTGATCCAAAGGTTTAAACATAACATTTTTAATATTTATCCTACCCTTGGGAGCCATGAACCACACTCGTGGACCCATGGTTTCAATTTTTTTCTAATAAATTTTTGTTTTTGACCCTTAACTGATCAACCCGAGCCATCTCCCGATTTACTCGAGCCAAACCATAGCCAACCCACCCAGGCACCCTCCTGACCAAGCCCTGGCTCACCCAAACCCTGCTGGAACCGAACCCAAAATCTGTGCCTATGGTGAACCTCACGCCCAAGTCTCCTAGCCAAGCCTGGACCCTTCCAGCCGATCCACCACCGAGCCGACACGACCCTCACCATCCCTGGACCACACCCAGACCCAACCAAAGCCTAGCCCAGCCTTTGACCGCGCGTACAAACCACCTGAAGCCATAGCAGCCTGTGCGCTACCCCTTGTTCTCTCACGGTTCCATCTTTCCCTCGAGCCAGCAGCGACCCATGCCTCTCCAACCCCTACCCCAACACTTGACCATCTCTCTTAGACCCTATAGAACCCACCTAGCTCGCCCCCAGGCCAGCCTCAAGCCCCCTTCTTTCCCGACCAGTTTCTGCGCCTGGCTTGGGGGAGAGTCCTACTTCACACAGACTCTTCCCCAGCCCATGCATCGAGCCCTAGCCATCTTACGACTCTTCCTAGGACCTAACCACGACCCTAGCCAAGCCCCAACCAGCCCTGGCCGAGCCCAGCCCCCCATGCACTGTAACCAACCCTCATGAAACAAGCCATGCATGAATTGCTCTTTAAAAATCCCACGATTCTTTCCTGTTTTCCCACGATTGTTCCAGCTTTGTTCCCTTAATATTTTATCATGTTTTGACTATATTTCAATCATATTTTATCATGTATTGGCAGCGTGTCCGTTGGTTTCAAAAATGTTTCCCAAATAAACGTAAATCGCTAAAACTTTGAAGAATACGTATCGTACCGTAAAAATAACCGAACACTAATATTTTCATGCATAAACAATTAACACACATATTATGATTTGTATGATGTTTTAAAAAGGTTTAGGAAACGTTCATTTGCGTTTGTAACGCTCGAATTTTTCAATCGTCGGTGAGGAAGGACGAACGGGCAACGAAGAACACAAGCTTTTCTTCCTCTTATTTTTTTTCAAAAATTATGTTGTGTGTGTGAGTTGTTTTGGCTGGTTTAGGTGAAGAATTATGGGGTTTACAAACCTAGGTAACATATTTATAATTAAATTAACAAGTTAAATGAGCTTTGGTTTTGGGCTTGCAAACTTAAGGGCAATTGGGCCTACTTAAATTAATTAAATTGGGCCCAATAACACATAATTTATTAAATAATAAAATTTTATAAAATTAGTTTCCATAAAATAATATTTTTGATCTTTTAAAACTCCTTATTTGCCCAAAATCGGCTTCCCGGGAAAAGTCGAGCTCGACTCGTAAAATAATTCGAACTCCAACATTTTTAGAAAAATTAAATCATTTTTAAATCATATTAGGAAGCCTTGCCATTATTTAATGAAAAATAAATATTCTTGTCTTGGTCGTCCCCGGTCTCATTTCCCCTTCCTATTATCGAATATTCAGGTAAAATCCTTAATTTCATGTAATCATGTCATATAATCATTTAATTATATAATAAACATCATGCTAGCATTTAAAATCAATAAAAAAAATTAAGAAATTAAAATAATTTCGCATGCATGTGGTTTACGTAGGTTGATTTTTTGGATGTTACAAAAACAATAGTTAAACAATTAAATACACAAGATATGTTTATGGATGTTCGGAGACTTCAACTGCTCCTACGTCACTCCTTCTACCACTTCGGGTAGGATCCAATATAAGACTTTGATTAATTACAACAAGTGTAATTAATAATCCACCCAGCTTAGGACTTACACTACTGCCTAATCTGGACTCCTAGCCTAGATTGAAGACAGCACCTTTCAGCCAACACTTCTTTAACGTCTGTGTGTCAAAGACTATGTACACAAGTTTAATGTCTTTCTGCAAGACTATATTTGGGTGGTGTTGTTTGTGTGTGTGAGAACTGAACAGTGAACACTATCAGAAAGTGCTGAGGGAATTGTGCTTCTAAACTAAGCTTAATAACATGATGAAGTGTTCCCTCTGGGCAAATTGCTTCTGATAAGCTGATATGTAATATGCGCCCTTTCTATTGTTTCTTCACACACTTTTGTATGTTCATTTCTTTGCTGATGGTCTTGAGCTTGTATTTATAGAGGAACTGAAACCGTACTCCAAGACTCATCACATGTGATCGTTGCAGCTTGAATGTGTTGCTTGATATATGTGTCCCGACTTTTCTGACATGCCTCCAGGAATCTCTCGGCTTTAATCTTTGCAGCAACGTCCATTATTGTACCTTTGATCGTACAAATGCTTTTGTATCTTTGTGCGTAGCTGGAATCTACTTAGGTAAGCTTGTCTTGAATTACAACTGATTGAATCCTAACTGATCATCTGAACTGATCTTCAGTTGGGCTGGTGAAATGAGTTGACTCGTCCGTTTAACTAATTTAACTCTTTCAGTTGAACTGGTCAGCTGAGCTCTTTATCAGTTGAGCACTTCATCAGCTGGCCGGGCTTCTGAATGTATTCTCCTGAACCACCTATCAACTGAACAATCAGTTGAACTGCTCTTGATACATTAGTTGGACTGGTTCGGTTCGATCAATTAGTTGGCACTTTCAATTAGCGTCTCGATAGCTTCAGTTTTGGCTTGATAAATGATCTGTTCGAATCCTGATCAGTTCCAGTATCTGCGCACTCAGGTAAAATGATTAGAAACAAAATAAAAAGTTTTGTTAACATCAAAATCAAGATTGCGCACATGAAATGTTCCAATAGTATGTGTGACCCATTTAACATCATAATTGGCTACCTGTAAGGTCCAGGAATATAATTCACGTAACCTGATGCATGCAATCTAGGATTTTTATTTTAAATTATGTGTTGAATTATTTTTATGCATTTTATGCATAATTCATGCATGATAGGAGTCATTTCATGAAATTTTCAAAAGTTCATGCATTAGGGTTTCCAGATGCATTTCACGCTCGAACGAAGAACGGAGACCGGAGGATTTTCAGAAAAATTATTTTAATTACATGATTAATTTTTATTAATTATTATAAGGTGTTTTTAAGTATATTTTACAAAAATAAGATTTTATTTGGGTATTTATACCCGCATGATTTTTATTTTTAATGGTACGCAAATTTTATCGAATTGGGGGACTTTTTAAGGGTTCGGCTAATATTTTCGAAATCTATCCAACACGAAATATTTTTCGGGAGTGTGTTTGGATTTAATGGGCATACTTTTAAGCTTTTTGGGCTTAAATATATTTTTAAACTCTTAAATAACAATTAGGGCCCATTTATTTAATCTTGAACTATATAATTAGCACCTAATTATTCCCCTAAGCTCCCCACTAAACCTAATCAGCCGCCCACCCCCTCCACTCACAAGCTTTCTCGTGATTTGATGATGCAAAGTTTCTGTGAAACCATTTTCCTCCTCAAGCAATGAGCTCCTCTCTTCGGTTGTTGGCTCCTCGATCATTTGTCCAAGATTATTCACCAAGGCACGCATTGTATAAATTTTTTTACGCATCATGCCTATCATATATGCTGGTAAACGTGTTTTGCATGAAAACTCTCGATCTAACAACAAGGATACAAAGCTTTCGTTTTTTTTAACGTTTCTTTCATTTTTCGAATGTTGCTCACGTTTTCCTTGTTGCTGTGCAAAGGGCTACTGCTGTTGGTTGTTAAGGGCTGTAAAAAGGTGTCAAGGAATTGTCTTGGGGTTTAGAACCTTTGGCAGATCGTGCAGGGTGAGGGACCGAGAGAAAGGCTTTGATGGGGTGGCTTGATCTTTGGTTTTTCACCGTGCAGGGTTCAACCAGCACTGCAGGGACCTCGCTGAGGCTTAGACCAGACCCTGATGGGTCTGAGACAAGGCTTGTAAGGGCTCGGCTCGTGCTGGAACCATCCCAAGCACTGTGGATCGAGAGGGTAGAAGCTTGGCTTCGGTTTAGTCGTTTGGGGAGAATAGCAAGTTGTAAGGGGCTGCGGCTTGCATGGGGTGATTTGCATGGATTATCGGGGTCCAGAGTAGTCCTAAGGTTGTCTAGGGGAGGCCGAGCCATGGCTGGCTCATCGGGTCTAGGCTAGGAACGAACCAAGGGGGGGGGGGGGGGGGGGGGGGGGGGGTGGGTTCGCTCACTAAGGATGAGGCGCGCATGTGCTGTAATTTCCAGCAGCATACCAGTAGGGTTTGTAGGGTTCTAAGGGGTTTGAATTGGGTGGATTCAGGTCTGGTATAGTTTTGTTAAGTCATGTTTTAAGTTTGGTAAAATTCGGTTAAGTTTCGAGTCAGTTCGGGTTAAAACCGGGACCTCGGTCCAAGTTTTTAAACGAATCGGTTAAGTTATGAATTGGGCTCGAGTTTACATCTTGGAATGCTTTTAAAAATATTTTGGGACATTTTAATGAGTTTGGTAAGCTTCGGGTCAATTTTAAAGGTCCAGGAGTGAAGCAATAATTTTTGGGTTCCCGGGGGTAAAATGGTCATTTTGCACCCGGGGTGAGATTTTGGTCTTGGCAGCGCCCTGAGCATAAAAAATTATGACACTTTAAATGTTTATGCATCATGATTCACAATTTTTAAGATTTTGTGAAAATAGAGGTTGCATGTTTGAATTTAAAGAAAATTGCATTTTTGCATGATTTTTATAAATGATGGAAATGATAATATTTTGAATAATGGAAATTATTTGTGGCTATCGAAATATATTTAAATGTTTAAGATGTATATATAAATGCTGATGACGAGGCCTAGGCACAGTGGATGGATAATTCTGTCATTGATGTCCGACAGCCGCCGGGTACCGCGGTTTTATGTATGATGGATCCATCGTAAATGATGATGTACGATAGTTACCTCTAATGAACTAAATTAACCAATGATGAATGATAAATGAAGAATGATGATTAACGATGAGCTGTTTTGACACGCCACGATTACATATGACACGTTTACATTAAGCTTTTAAAGTTCATAAAAGATATGTTGACTACGATATTTTTCACTATTGTGTGCTATGTATATGTATTTGTTATTTATGGTACAGGTGTGTTGAGTCTTTAGACTCACTAGGCGTGTGTGATGCAGGTGAGTTTGATGTCGAGGAGACTGGAGGTGCTGGACTCTGAGTCAGCGGACCTCGTGGGCGATACGACCCGAGGACCTTTTGATTTTCCGCACGTTTACGATTTTAAGTTTTTGAGAGGATATGAGGATGTTATACGCTGTTCTATTTTACTGTTGATGTTAGGATTTTACTCGTTTTTACTCCGCTATAATTTTATTGGTAATTGCTTATGATAATTTTTAAATGATGTTTTTAAGTAAGATTTCATGCATGCGATTTATTTAAATGTTTATTTTCAAAGTGAGAGCTTTATAAAAAAAATTATTTCCGCACTTTTATAACGGTAGACGTTACAGTTGATATCAGAGCAATGGCCCTGTATAGAGTTGTGCCGCCGCCAGCTTGTGCAGCTCAGTTTTCAAAGCCTCAAGTCTGTAAGATTAATGTTTTAAATGTTTAAAACGATTTACTGTTATCACCTGCATGCTTTCATGATTTACTGTACATGTTTAACTGCTTTTATGCTTTAAGGTTTATTGTTTTAAAACTAGATTAATTGCATGAGGGGTTACATTTTAAATTGGACTGTATTCAGATATGCCTCCCAGACGTTCTCCTAGTACTGATAGGCATGATGAGATTCCTGAAGGAGGCAGAGGACCTCCACCACCACCACCGCCAGGAGACACAGCTACCCGAGTTCTGGAGGGTTTGGCTAGGCTACTGGAGCAGGTTCAGCATGCTCCTAGGCCTCAGGTGGATGTTTTCGAGTAGTTCCGTCGGCTCAACCCGAAGGAGTTCGGGGGCACTACTGATGAATTCTTAGCAGATGGATGGATTCGATCTCTAGAGCTTCACTTTGATTATCTTCAGTTGAGGGATGACGACCGGGCCAGGTGCACCATCTATATGCTGAGAGACGATGCGTCCCTGTGGTGGAAGGGAGCCGCCCATGCCGTGGACTTGGTCACCCTTACATGGGACAGGTTCAAGGAGTTGTTCTACATGAAATACTTTCCAGCCGACGTCAGGGGCCGCATGACGAGAGAGTTTATGAGTCTCCGCCAGGGGGACTCATCTGTGGCGGAGTTCATCCGCAAGTTCGACAGGAGCTGTCACTTTGTGCCCATGATAGCGAGGGATGCCGATCAAAAGCTGCTGCACTTTTTGGATGGATTGATACCCACCCTCTGCCGAGATGTCATGCTGATGAGGCCGGCATGTTACGATGAGGCCATCGCCTGCGCTTTTCAGGCGGAGCAGGCTCTGCGGGATATAGATTTTGAGATGCAGCGGAAGCGGCATCAGGCTCAGTCCAGCTCCCAGCCATAGAAGAAACAGTTCTCTGGACCGTCGAGGCAGCATGGGCAGCACAAGCCCCAGGGTCAGTTCAGGAGGCCCTAGCAGCAGAGACCCCCTCAGGCACCAGGAGCGCCTAAGCTAGAGGACAAACAGACATGCCCGCAGTGCGGAAAGTTCCATATCGGTAAGTGCTTATGGGGGACCTACATGTGTTTCGTTTGTGGACAGTCGGGCCACAAAGCAGCGGACTGTCCTAGGAGCAAGGGCCCCACTACCGGAAGGGCATATGTGATGCATGCCGAGGAGGCTGAGGCAGCGCCAGACTCGACATTGATTACTGGTAATCCTTTTGGTTTAAGATTTTAATTTACTGTACAATTGCTTGGGTTGTATGCTTGTATGAGGACTTAATTGTAAGATTTATAAATTAGAAAGATTTAGGATGCATGTTCTACCTTGTTGGGATTAAGAATTTAATTGTTTGATCCGAATAATTATAGAGAACTAATTGTAATAACAGATAATTTAAGGACCAAAATGAAAATTTTGAACTTTAAGGGGGTGAATTTGCAATTCTTGAATTTTCAGAGGATGAATGTCGAATTTTGGGGAATGATATTTGAGTTAATTCAGTGATTTTTCGAGGATTTTGGGGTAATTGCCGATAAGAAGTTCCTTAAGTTCAACAGTATTAGATTCGATGGTAATTTTGTCGCAGAGAGAATATATATTGTAGGTGTAGCCACACATGTGATGCGACTTTGATTGTTGCACTTCCAAGAGCAGGTTGTCCACAAGTAGTATAATTCGGTGAGTCCGATATCATATCCACAGGGAAGCTAAGGTAATTACACGTCCACTACAATGTCTTTTTGTTTTGTTTTTTTCTTTTAATTTTTTGAATATTTAATTGGTAATTTTTAATTGTTCAAATTTTAATTTGAGTAGTTGAGATTAAAGGATCCACTCTTGGTATTTTAATAAAATTAACATTAATGAATATTATTGAAATCCTCTCAATAAAATGGTTTCAATATATTAAATAATCATATTTAATTATGTATATTATTATCTTATAAATATATATAACAAAACTTATAAATGTTGTCAAATATTTATTGTGCTATATATATATTTGTAAACACTAAATCAAGGTTCCCACTTTAAATGGTTGGTAAAACCAAACTAACATTTAATTGGTACCAAGAAATTAATATTATGATATATTGATATATAATAAATCAAGGCATCCACTTTAAATGGTTGGTAAAACCACATAGACATTTAAATGGTACCAAAAAATTAATATTATGATATATTCATATATAACAAATGTTTGTTCATAAAATGAGGGATATCTCAATACATTACAAAGCATCCCTATTTATAGCCAAATTTGGGGATACAACCACAAATAAAATATTATTTTTTTTACACATAAGTCTTAATTGGTGTTCAAAGAAATTATGTCATCATATACATCACTTTTGAAAATCTTCTCATCCGAATTTTCTTTTCCACATAAAACTAAACATGTAGATAATTAAATTGTTTGAATTGTGGTATTTTTTTCACCATTTGACCAAGTAATTTGAGAGATATGGTGAAAATGCTAGAGCATGGTAAAACTGCCACTCCATTGGTAACTTTATTTGTTGCTTAATTTGATCCCAATTCTGAGAAGATTTTTATCTCATGCTTATCACTAATATTGTAGATATTATCATCAATTTTCTACAGGTCCAAGAATCATCTTAATCTCATTTGCAACGCCAATGTTATTCTTGTTTTATCGAACATGTAAAAATAGTAAAAACTTATAATTACACAATAACTTATTTTTTATACACTTTATTATAAAAACATATAATATTTAAACATTTAATAAAACAAAAACTATAAATTTATATTGTAAAACATTTAATTAATGTACAGTTTTTATGTTTATCACACCCCCAACAAGCTTATTGCTAGTCCCTAGCAATTTAAGCGTTAATAGCAATACAAAACATATTGATTAATTTAAATAGAAATATAATCGAAAATATCCAATTGTTTAAATTAAATTTGAGAACTGTCAAAATTATATCAAGATCATCATAATTATAATTTATGAAATAATCTAAGCTGATCAATTCAAGCTTATTTTCAGTTAATTAAATGTACATGACCTTCAGAAATTCCTAATAAGAGTCTCAACTCCATATCCTCACAGGTTAATAAAATTTCAATTCATGGGAATGATTTCTCTCATGGAGATGGAATATAGATAAATGCTCAGGAAAATAGTTTACAGAATGTAGACAGGCAAACGAGCCAGATTAATCAAAAGATAGGAAATCCATTTATTCAAAATCTAGTTATTCTTATTATATATAAATATTTTTTCCTGATCTTCTTTTTTTTTATAACATCATAGAATCAGACTAATTATATGCTCAACGACCACATATTTATTTAATTTGTACAATATATTTCTCTCTTTCTATTTTTTTTTATGAGAGATAAATGGGTCGTAGCATATAACTTTAAAATTACATAGATCTTCAACATCTTTCCTTTTTTTCTCTCTTTTTTTTCTTCAGTAAATATCAATTTTTTTCAAAATAAGAACTCAAGATCTAAACAATATATAGCATCTCTCATGATCAATAAAGGCTCGCAAGCTGTTTTCTCAATCCTCTCCACTCACTCACAAAATATGTGTGAGTTTAAAAATTTTAGGCACTCTTATCAGGTATATCTTGGGCCATATAATTTAATAACTGATTTTATCACAATGGTTAATCATTCAAAAAAATTTCATAAATCATATTTTTATAGTGATCAGAATATTAAAATTGACTTTTTTTTCAAATAAAAATTTAAACATCCTTAGATAGATTAATACATTTTCCAATTTAAACCTTTCAAACATGTAATGTATGATATTTTTGCAAAAAATTACTAAGATACAAACAATAAACATTTTTTTATTTTAAAATAATTTTTTTTAATATATATATTTTTTTAAATAAGTTTTTCTTAAATTTTTTTTAAAATTTTTTTATAAGTTTGTTCTCCCCCAATCAGAATATGACATTGTCCCTAATGTCAAAATAACTATTAATAAAGAGTACATAATGAAAGAGATTACACCTGGAATTTTATTGAAGATAACAAACTGAAACAAATGCAAACCAATCCATTACTTTTGAATCAATGATCCAACTTTCTTTTCTTACTGTTTGATTGCGACCAATTGATCTTTTTTTATCAATGGATCAGGCTTATGAATAAAAGCTTCCAAATTATCAATTAATTAATCGACAGTCAAAGCAGAGATGAGCATCCGTTGTGAATTTTCTGAAATGAAATTCTGTTCCACAGCTTTATCTAGAAATGTCAACAAACTGTCATAATAATTATTGATATTTAACAAGCTCACAGGTTTATTATGGATATTAAGTTGTGCCCAAGAAACAGTGTGAAAAATTTCTTCTAATGTACCAAAACCACCTGGTAGTGCGATAAAAGCATCAGAATTTTAAATCATTTTGGTGATTCTTTCATACATAGAAGAAACTTTTAATTCCTCCCCAATCGTAACATCTGTAATATTTCCTTCAGCTAAGGCTATAGGAATAATACCCAAAATCTAACTACCTCCAAGATGAGCAGATGTTGAAACAGATCTCATTAACCCAATATTACCTCCCCCATATACCAAGTGAATTTTTCTCTCAGCCAATATCTTTCCAAGATTATTTTCTGCTTCTACAAACACTTCATTTTTTTCCAGGACTCGACCCACAAAATACACAGATATTTTTCTATGTTTGTGCAGAGGATCCAGCAATTTTTTTACATTTTTTTGTCTGCGAAAATAGAGAGAAAGATGCGAGATTTTATAGGGGTAATATGTTATCATGACAAAACTATGGGTCACATTTGTAAGCAGAATAAACAGTAAAAACAATAATGACACACATGCATATAAACAGTAGTGTGATTGTGGCTCACAATTTTCCTCTGGTTTTACGTCCAGAAATGGCTTCAACGCCTTCTATGAGTTGAAGATATGCTTCCCATCGAATTTTCTTATAAATTGGCAAACATGGTCTTTTTTAGTCGGATTCCCAAGACTATTAATATGACGCTCATCTTGGAATTGTTTCCATAAATGGAGAAGTTCAATATGCACGTGGCACTAGAATGCGTCTCAAGAGTCAATAAGATGTTATATATAGATTCCTTACTCAGCTCATTCTTAATGAAACCAATTTTATTTTCTCTGTTATTGGAAACACATCCCAAAGATCTGCATCGTTTGTCACAAATCCATCTTGCACACTTATGACAAACTCCTAACCTTTTTGCCCTTCGTTTTTTTGCACAAGTGCTTTTTTCTAATCCAGGCAAATACCGAATGAGCAATACTTGTGGAACTTCTCCTCCTAATCGGACCTTAGCTTCTATTACAAGACGAATATCTTCTAGAATTCTTTTTTGTATTAGCAATCTCAATCTTTCGCACTTACCTGCATAAATTTTTCTTATAACATTTCCAGAAACAAAGGGAATATATTTACAAATTTTTTAGAGAATTTCATCTATTTTGAAAAGAAAAGAAATGATTTTTTTTAATTTTTGTATCAGCAATTGTGGAAAACTGATTTAACTGACTATGAGAGTCACGGAGTACCGTTATCCGTCATTTAACCGGGAAAATAAAAAGATTAAGGAAATCTCAAATAAAAACAAAAAAATAAATACAAAACAAAAAAAAATAAAGGATGGGAAATGAAAATAAACTCCTCTTGAAAGATTTCATTTTCTAAAAATGGTTCAAGCCTTTGTCCATTTAATTTAAAAACATGATCATTTTTAGGATTTTTAATGTCCACAGCTCCATAAGCATACACATGCTTTACAACATATGGGCATGTCCATCTTGATCGTAATTTTCCTAGGAATATGTGAAGTCGAGAATTATAAAGCAAAACTTTTTTACCAATCTCAAAAGATTTTCTAAGAATTGTTTTAACATGAAATGATTTGATTTTTTGCTTTATAAATCATTGAATTCTCATACGCGTCATTTCTGAGTTCATCAAATTCATTAAGTTGTAATTTGCGCAATTTGTTGGCATCATCCAAGCTTGAATTAAAAGTTTTGATCGACCAATAAGCTTTATGTTCCAATTCCATCGGCAAATGACAATGTTTTCCGTAAACCAACCTATAGGGAGACATATTCAATGATGTTTTAAAAGCTGTTCGATATGCCCAAAGTGCATCATTAAGTCGCAGAGACCAATCTTTTCTATTTATGTTAACAGTTTTTTTCAAAATTTGCTTTATCTCCCTATTAGCTCATTCAACTTGTCCATTTTAATGAGGCTGATAAGGAGTAGTTACTTTGTATGTAATACCATATTTTTTCATGAATGAAGCAAATGTTTTATTAACAAAGTGAGTTCCCCCATCACTTATCATAGCTCGAGAAATTCCAAATCTAATAAAAATATTTTCTTTCAAAAATTTAATGACAATTTTATGATCATTTGTTCGACATGGAATTGCCTCTATCTATTTGGAAACATAATCAATTGCAACTAAAATATACAAGTATCCAAACGACGGTGGAAAAGGTCCCATAAAATCAATTCCCCAACTGTCAAAAATTTCAATTTCAATGATAGGATTCAAAGGCATCATATTTCTTTTTGAAATTGCACCCAATTTTTGAAAATTTTCATAGATCTTGCAGATTTCGTGGATGTCTTTAAACAAAGTGGGCCAATAAAATCCACACCGCAAGATTTTTGCAGCCGTTTTCTTTGAAGAAAAATGTCCTCCGCATGCTTTTGAATGACAAAATTTAATTACATTACTTACCTCATTGTCGGGTATGCAACGTCGAAAAATTTGATCTGGACAATACTTGAACAGATACGAATCATCCCAATAAAAGTTTTTTACTTTATTCAAAAATTTTCTTTTATTTTGAGAACTCCATTGCGGTGGCATTTTTCCTGTCACAAGAAAATTTACAAAGTTAGCAAACCAAGATGTAGTAGTAACTGAAAATAGATGTTCATCCGGAAAATTATCGTTAATTGGTGTCATTTCACAAGATGATCCTGTTACTAGTCTAGATAAATGATCGGCTACGACATTCTCGGTTTCTGTTTTTATCTTTGATCACAATGTCAAATTCTTGGAGCAACAAAATTCATCGTATCAGTCGTGGCTTTGCATCCTGTTTAGTCAATAAATATCTAATAGCAGAATGATCAGTAAACACAATAGTCGTTGATCCAATCAAATAAGAACGAAATTTATCTAATGCAAATATTAGAGCAAGTAGTTTTTTTTCAGTTATGGAGTAATTCATTTGAGCATTTTTAAAGTTCTACTTGCATAATATATCACATAAGGCTTACCGTTTCATCTTTGACCCAATACTGCACCGACTGCATAATCACTCGCGTCGTACATGATTTCAAATGGTAAAGACCAATCAGGAGATTGCATGATAGGAGCTGATGTTAAATGTTGAATGATTTTATCAAAAGCATTTTGACATTCTTGAGTCCACTCAAATGCAATGTCTTTTGTTAAAAGGTTAAAATGGGTTTAGAGATTAAACTAAAGTCCTTTATAAACCTCCTATAAAATCCAGCATGTCCAAAAAATGAGCGAATTTCTTTAATGGTTTTTGGAGGAGGAGGTAAATTGGCAATGACATCAACTTTTGCTTTATCAACTTCAATTCCATGAGATGACACGACATGTCCCAAAACAATCCTAGAAGTAATCATGTAATAACATTTTTTCCAATTTAAAATAAGACATTTTTCCTCGCATCTTTTTAAAACTTTTTCCAAATTTTCAAGACAATTATCAAATGTATTTCCAAAAACAGTTAAATCATCCATGAAAATCTCCAAACAATTTTCAACCATGTCGCTAAAAATTCTTAGCATACATCTTTTAAATGTTGTTGGGGCATTGTATAATCCAAATTACATCCTTCTGAATGCAAATGTTCCAAAAGGACATGTGAATGTAGTTTTATCTTGATCTTCGAGTGCAATGAGAATTTGATAATAGCCTGAATATCCGTCAAGAAAACAGTAGTAGGGATGACCTGCTACTCTTTCTAAAATTTGATCCAAAAATGGTAATGGAAAATGATCTTTTCTAGTGGCGTCATTTAATTTTCTATAATCAATACACATCCGCCAACTAGATGGGACTCGACTTGTTAACAATTCACCTTTTTCATTTTTTATCACTGTGATGCCAGATTTTTTTGGAACTACTTGTGTTGGGCTTACCCACTTACTATCAGAAATAGGGTAGATAATTCCAACATCAAGTAGTTTGAGAACTTCAGTTTCACAACATCTTTCATGTGTGGATTTAATCTTCTTTATGGTTATTGAGATGTTTTAGCATTTTTTTCTAAGTGAATTTTGTGAGTGCAAATTAGTGGATTAATGCTCTTGAGATCTTTTAGTATCCAACCAATTGCATTTTTATGTCTTTTAAGAATATCAACTAATTTACCTTCTTGATCACTTGCTAGTTCGAAAGAAATTACCACTGGATATGTTTCATCTTCTCCAAGAAATACATACTTCAATTCTTCTGGCAAAAGTTTTAACTCCAATATGGGTGGTTCGTATTTGTTCTCATATTTTGCCTCAAATTCTTTCTCTGATCATGGTAACGAGTGATACCTGATAAAATCATCAAGATCAATTTCAATATTTTTTTTAACAATATCAATTGAACAAATATCTAATTGGTCACGAGTACTCCCTTCTTGAATGTTTTCTTCCACAAGGGTTTCAATAAGATTTTCATCTTCACTTTCATCTCTTTTTTCATGTGGTTGCCTACAAAGATAAAAAACATTAAGCTCCAAGGTCATGTTACCAAATGACAACTTAATTATTCCATTCCTGCCATTTATAAGAGCATTAGAAGCTGCTAAAAATGGACGACCCAAAATTACAGAAATTGCATTACAAGCTTCGCTAGGTTGTGTATCAAAAACTATGAAATGACAGGATATACAAAGTTATCAACTTGGACCAACACGTATTCTACCATACCTCTTGGAACTTTAACCGATCTATCGGCAAGTAAAAGTGTTACCGAAGTAGGTTTTAACTCGCCTAGATTGAGTTCTTGATAAACTGAATATGGAAGTAAATTCACACTAGCTCCAAGATCAAGCAAGGCTTTTTTAATCTTTCGTTCTCCAATAATACATGAAATAGTAGGACAACCAGGGTCTTTGTATTTCAAAGTATTATTATTTTAAATGATTGTACTTACTTGTTCGGCTAAAAATGCTTACTTTTTCACATTCAATTTTCTTTTCACAGTGCACAAGTCTTTCAAAAATTTGGCATATGATGGTACCTGCTTTATTTCATCTAATAAAGGAATATTAACTTTTACTTGTTTAAGAATATCATATATATCAGAATTCAAATTTGATTTTTTTGTATTTTTCAATGCATGAGGGAATGGTGGTGGCACTGTATGTTGATCCTCCTCTTCGCAAGTTATGGGTTCCACTTCCTTACCCTTTGGAGTTGATTTATCATCATCTTCACAAGGTTCAAGAATGGATTTTTCCACAACCTTACCACTGGGAAGGGTAATAACATATTTTACCTGATACATCGGTTGAGTTCCAGAAGTTCATGTTTGTGAATGATGAACATTGGGATTAGGCTGTGGTTGTGAAGGAAATTTACCTTTTTCATGAACATTAAGTGCATATGCAAATTTAGCAAGAGTATCTTTCAAATCTGTCATGGCTTGAGCAGTTTGAGTATTGATAGACTATTGTTTTGCAATGAAAGAATTTAATGTATCTTCCAAAGTTCTTTTAAGTGGAGGAACATAAGGTGCATAATTTTGAAAATTTTGTTGATTTTGGAAATGTGGTTGTGAAAATTGTGTAGCATTATCATTCCTCAAACTAAAATTTTGATGATTTTGCCAACCTAAATTGTAACTTTGAGAAAATGGTTCAAAATTTGACCTTTTGAAATTGTTCAAAACATTTCCTTGTTCATGGAGACATTCTTTAAAAGAGGGCAAAATGGGACAATCTTTTGTAGAATGATCAGTTGTATCATAGATGTGACACACAATTTCGTGAACAAATTTTAATTTACCATTCTTTTTTAATTCAAGTGCCTCAACTTTTCTTGCCAAAGAGGTAAATCTAGCTTGGAGATCATGTTCATCTTTGAGGGTTTACATACCTCCACCAGATGTGGGAGATTGAATCTTGTTTGATGGTTCGATTGTATCTATAGTGTCCCAATTTTGAGCATTTTCAGCTAATGAATCAAGATA
Source organism: Primulina tabacum (assembly GCF_025594145.1). Taxonomy (NCBI): domain Eukaryota; kingdom Viridiplantae; phylum Streptophyta; class Magnoliopsida; order Lamiales; family Gesneriaceae; genus Primulina; species Primulina tabacum. The sequence continues at coordinate 18,783,390 of NC_134558.1, forward strand.
CTCGATTGCCTCGTTTTGATCTTTATATTCAAATGTTCCATTACACATAAATTCAATCTTTTGCCTATCTTTAGGTGTTAAGCCTTCATAAAATTGAGAAACAACTCTCCAAATTTTAAAACCATGATGTGGACAAAGATTAAGCAATTCTTTATATATCTATCCCAATACTGATAAAAAGTCTCCTTGTTTTGAGTGAAAGTGATTATTTGCCTTTTGAAAGAATTTGTTCTATGAGATGGAATTTTTTTTTACAAAAATTGTTGTTGCAATTCATCCCAAGTTCGAATGGATCCCGATCTAAGATTTTGAAGCCAAGTTTTAGCTTTACCTCTTAAAGAAAAAGGAAAAAGCTTAAGTCGAATGGTGTTCATGCTAAAATTTAGATCATTATATGTGTTGCACACTTTTTAAAACTCTCGTAAATGCATGTATGGATTTTCAGAATCTAAGCCATGAAATTTGGGTAAAAGTTGGATAATATCAGGCTTAAAATTGAAATGAGATGCATCAGGTGAAAAAACTAGACATGAAGGTGAACTAATACGTGTAGGATTCATGTGATCTCTAAGTGTTCTTCGTCTATCATGATCATGTTGAGATTGAATTTCATCTTCATTTTCTTGGATGGGTTCTTCCTGTTGGATCTCGGTTTTCTCGTACCCTAACGTAGCGGAAGTTTTAAAATTTTTATTTTATTTTGACAATCAAAATATATTTGTTTTGGACACTCGTATGGTTTATTATAATGAAACATACATAGGATATTAGAATTTATACCTTTGGTGAATTAATCACACCGTTCCAACTATTTCGAGTTTAGCGGAGATAGCTCTTGATGAAATCCCTACGAACTTCCTTCAAGAACTCTTTTCTTTATTCTTCTAATCAGGTCCACGACTAGATGATTTGTTCCTCTTCCAAATAGCACTAGTATATTTTGAAGAAGTTTTGACGTTGGAGATTAAGAATCAAGAGACGACTCAAAATTTTTCCTCAAGGGAAGTGGCCGAAATTCTTAGGTAAGAGAGGAGAGTGTTTTCGAAAATTTGTGTCTTGTGGTGGCTAGGGTTATAGCTTAATTACTCTTATTTATAATTAAGTAATAACCTAATAAATAATTAACATTAATGAGTTTGATTAATTAATTGGGCTAGTTCAACTAGTTTAATTAATTAATCAAAGTCCACTAAGAACTTTAATTATTTAGTATATTGGACTTGTACTCCTACAAGCCCATTAAACATACTTCCCACCAAATTTAATTTAATATTTAATAAACTCAAGTTTTGAGCTTAATAAATTAAATTGATTATAAATTCAACATTTGAATTTATTATTTAAATTATAAATTTAACTCTTTGAATTTTATCATCTCCAAAATTTAATATTTAATAAACTAAACTTTTGAGTTTAATAAATTAAATTATCAAACTTTATAAATTCAACTCCTTGAATTTATTCTCCCAAAATTTAATTATCATAAATTCAACTCCTTGAATTTACTATATCATAATATAAATTCAACTTCTTGAATTTATTCTCTCAACGGGAACAAACGATCTAGTGCTTGTGTGACCCTCAATGGTTCAGGGATATAGTTAGCCGTGGGTTCTCAACTCCTTGTGATTCAGGACATAATCCTTTATTCGGACTTACCCTTATTTGCCTCATTCTATGTATCAACAATTGATCATGAGAATGTCAGAAATCATATTTCTGATTAAACCCATCGAATCATGGTAAGAGCGTCTAGTAGCATCGCCCCATGATTCCCTAGGCATCACTGATAGTGCTTGCAAGAACCAGTCGATTATTATTAGCGTACAATACAGTCCCTTCATCTCATATATCCCTATCGAATCTGCACCCATTGGTTCATCGAGGGTTTCATAATAATTCGATAACTATGTGATACATATAAATAGTGGCATCGCATGTACCATTGGAGAACTCCTTCTCCAAATGTACATCTCATACTCTGGTCAGAGATTCCATGCACTATTATTTCATCAGATCACATATGATATCCACACCCGTAGGTGAGCGGTGAATTCTCGACTACAATGCACTGGCTCCTATATGTGTCGCAACTGTACCCAACCTCGCCACCTGATGACTCTCCTGGAGCCTGTAAAAGAGTAAAAGCACTGCCCTAGCATATAGAGCCTCAGTGTTGTCCCGGGTCATAAGGACTAATGGTGTACAATCATAACCACAGACTTATCCTCTCGATGAATGATAACCACTTGGAAAGTTCGAGGGAGGGTTGTTCGGTATAATCATGGTATGACTACCCATCTGTATGTTTGGACATCTCTATGCCCTTATCAAGAAATGCAGTACACAACATCACAGATGCTAGTCTCGAGCTCAAGCGACCTTTATCCATGTTTAAGCGGATGAATCGACTAGGAACAAATTTAGATCATACAATGTTTACAGACGAGTTTCAACATCGAATTACGATTCATTTTTATTAAAATATAATTAAGGTCTTTATCTATATTTGATAACATGGGTATATCATTTTCTTCAATCATCATTGGGATTAAATGGATCAATTAAATGTGCTAGGTCAAATTTTTTTTTTAAATGTTGAACACCTCATACACAAATGTTCAAAATACTACAACAAGTTATGCTTCATTTTATTCAAGTTACAAGATCAAGTTCAATATCTACAACATGATCAAAGGTACACAACTTGTTCAAAATAAAGTCATAACAAACTAGTTTTTATCAACCACATATCAAGTGTTGAACAACCAGCTCTACATCTAAGCCTGGATCACCACTCTAATCTCGATCTTTCATGTTCTTCTTTACCCTGATCCTGTCCCACCTGTTGTCATGCACACATACAAACACAACAACAGCCGGATAACTCCGATGAGAAACATATTTTCCAGTATAAACAATGTATACATGCATTTCATACAAGCATATACAAAAGCATAAACAGTTGTCAAACAACATGTATCTAGACTTGTCAAATTGGGTTAGGCCCGTCCCGCTATAAAAATTGAACGGGTTGGGTTGATAAAATAGCAGCCCGTTTGGAGGCGGGCCAAATGAGCTGAGCTCGTTTGGGTTGCGGGCCAAGACGGGTCGAGCCCAAACGGGGCGGGATGGCCCGCCAAATTAGGATAAAATTTTATATTTTTAAGTTTTATGTTTTATATAAAAATTGGAATAAGTTTCATGCGCCTCCATGTCTTAGAACAAATATATTGATAATTTACTCTTAGAACAAATTTATTGATAATTTACTCTTACATCAAATATACATAAAGAAAATAAAAAAAGAGAAATTTACAGATATACATAAAGAAAACAAAAGGGAAGAAATTCCTGTAAAATTTATCCATGAATCTTAAAATAATTTTTAAGCATAGCAGTTGTTTGTGAACCCAAGAGTGGTTTCGTTTGAAGTCCGACGAGTTGTAGTGAAATTTTGTGGACCCGACGGAGGTTTGCTAATTATGTGTATTGTTGAAGACATAATATTTTTTAAAATTTACAACCATCTCTTTCCTCGACTTTATGTTCTCTTCCATGTCTCAATCTTCATGTTTGGTTTAAACACTTTACTTTTTATGAATTATGTTGTATGCTTTCTTAATTTCTTATTTCAATGTTTTTAATTATTTTATGAAACTATTTGACTGAAATATGTTTATCATTTTTTTCTTAAAAAAATAAGTGGGTCGGCCCGCCTAACCCGCGGCCCAAGGTGGGTTGGGCTGGGTTGACCATTTAGAGGCCCGCCAAAATGGCGGGCTGGCCCGCCCCGCCTAATGGCGGTTTGCGACGGGTGGCGGGTTGGCCCGCCCCGCCAACCCATTTTGACATGTCTACATGTATCGTAATCTACGAAAACATAAATCGATATAAAGCTTTAAATCAAACTCTTTACTCTTAATCTTTGACTCGACTCTTATCTAGGGTTCCCGATTTGAATAAGAACGTAACAAATCTCCCACCTACTCTCCCCTTCTAGGTGGTGGTACTTTCGTATTCCCAGACTTCGGCACACTATATCGAGTATCTACAGTAGGAGTCGATCTTCTCCTAAGCGCATCGATATAAACCAAACGTCCAGTGATTTGGCACCTCTACCAATGACTCATAATACATGCTTTGCTACAAACACATCAAAGCAATAACAATATACTATGTGGTTTTGGGAAACTCAAGCCATATCTTACTTGAGTTATCTCTCCCGGTTTAACATTGATTTATACCTTTCTTTTCGTCGTTCTTGGTTGACGCAACAAATCTCAATCTTGCTTTGTTCGTTCTTCGAAGCCTTCAATACCAAATCTGGAATGACATTTTCAAGAGGCACAATATCAACATACTACTCACAGCAAGACATGGTATGATCAATACTCAAGCTAGTTAAACTTCGACGGCATAACGGCACAATATCGATATATCCGGCAACTAAAACATCAATAGATACAAACCACAACTCATAATCAATAACAATTACAGCCCACAATTTCAAAATTTTTACAATCTCATTCAACAATAGGCTGGAAAATATACTCTTACCATAATCTCAAGAACACATAATAAATTAAATTACGATTTCTCCAATACTAAATTTTCGAACCATGCAGGAAAGTAATAAAACTTACATCCCTTCGAAGCTCTTGACGAGAGAAGCACGAAACTATGCTCGGATCGAAAATCAGATGGCCGGATCTTGCACAATCAAAATTCTAAAAGAGGATGAAACCTGAGGATCTATCCATGGAATCTCGTTTCTTGCTGCAAATTCTGAATTGGAATGAGGATGGAGGGGTGGATTACATGTTCAAATGCATGGCCAGACAAGTGTCAAATTTTCATACATCACTGCTCGCGCAAATGCGCGTTTCGTCTCCGCGCATGTGCGCGAGGTCTTCTGGCCTCCACACTCCCATGCTTTACAACGCCTTTCTCGGAGCTTGTCCTTCCATAATCCCATCAATTCATCAATTTAATAATCTCAGATCAAAATAGTATAATCTCGGGCATTACAGTATACATATAAAGAAATAACAAACCATGAAATAATGAATTATATTAAAATAAAGATTGTTTATTACAACTGAGTCAATAAAATCCCTGGCCAACAGTTGGCTTCTAGGGCATCTACTCTAATAATCTCCCACTTGCCCTAGAGCCAACTACCCATAAACTTTAATCCCATTGTTTCGCGATGCTTTTCAAACAATGGTCATGGCAAGGGCTTTGTAAGTCGATCAGCAACATTATCTGCAGAGGAGAATCTTTCGACCGATATATCTCCTCTTTCCACAATCTCCCGGATGATATGGAACTTCCTCAGTACATGTTTGGATCGCTGATGAGACCTTGGTTCCTTTGCTTGCGCAACGACACGAGTGTTGTCGCAGTATACCGGGACTAGATCAACTCCATTAGGAATAACGTCCAACTCTTGGATAAAATTCCTCATCCAAACTACCTTTTTGGTTGCAGCATATGGGACGCCACAAGTTTTCTTTGGAACTCCTTTCTTTATCCGACTCCGGAGCAGACTCTGATGAACTGCTTGCACTATCCATTTGTTAAATGTTTAAAATGTCTTAGCTTGTGTCTTTGCAGGTATTTATAATTATCATCGGGCTAGTTGAAGAGACTTGACCATTCATCTCCTTCCTATTGGAAGAATATCAAGAGTCATCTGTAATTTCCTCCGATCTTCATTCTTTGCATTTAATACTTGTTTATTTGCATTAATTTAGGGGGAACTTTATTGTGACTGTTATTTCCGTTTCAAGTCATATGTAGAAGGAGATTTTTCTTTTCGATAAAACAATGTGTCTACTAGACTTTGTCAAAAGTGCTGGATATATTTCAGTACTTTATCACTTCCAGTAGAAATTATCATAAAACGACAAATTCTCTTCTGAATTTTTTTAGTAACCGCTTTGGGCAGACCGCCTTTTATATTATTTTTTAATCTTTTAAATCATTGATTCACTGACACTCATCTTTTAACTTTTCAATCTCACCGTAAACATATTGACACGTGTCCTTATGTTTTCACTGACGGCTGTACATTTTGAATTTTAACCGCCTCTTCTCTCTCACATTTCACTTTTACGATTACAGATTGTTGCATACTTGCTACTGCTCTCTCTAGAATTTCTTTCTACAACAAAAACTACTTCGAATCCTTCTAACTTCCAGGAAAATGGTTGGAGCCTATACACTCAATTCTTATCAAGCCAACTTTGCATCGGTACTCACCATCAAGGATGATAATCTTGTTAAAAAATGTCATTGAGAAATCTGGTCTTAGAAAATTTCTAGAATCACCCGCAATCATTTACAAGACCACCCTCCTGGATTTCTATGCTAAAGCAACCCATTGAGGATGGAAAGATCGTATACTCTCAGGGAGATGCGTCAATAACCATCGATGCTGCACTTTTGGGATCAAATTTCTTTCTCCCATTTTCAGGTAACTTTGAATGTTCTGTTATTACTAAGAAGGAAATGTCTACTGCTCTTACCACCTTCTCGGCTTCTGGAGAGGAGCTTTCTCCCTCCTGTTTAAAGAAGCTTCTGAAAATGGAGTACCAAGTACTCGCTGATATTGTTGCGAAGGCATTTCTGGTAAAAGCTGGCACCTTTGATAAATTGACCAAGGAAAAGGTCCAAGTGATGATAGCCATCACTTCTGAAGCAAAATTTGATTGGAGTCGCTTCTTATTCAAAATCATGAAGGACATGATTTTGAGGAAGGGTACTGGTTTTTCTGTCCAAATCAGCAAGTTGCTGAAGGATGCTGGTTTTCCACTTACATTGGAACAGGATGGTTCGTATGTTACCATGGCTGATGCTGACAACGTGCTCGCTTTAAGGCCAAAACCGACCGTGGCAGAATTTGTTGCCATCAAAAAGAAGATTGGTGATACTCAAGCTAAGGCTCAAGATCCTCAGAAGAAAGTCAAGCAGAAAAGAGTTGTTGTCTTGACTGATTCCGATAAAACCATATCTGAAGAATCTACTTCCCCCACCAAAGCCTCACTCATAGCCACACCAACCAAAAAGAAACAACGAACCACAATCTGTATCAAGAAGACAGCAGCCCTTACTGACCTTGATATTTTTCCATTGAGACAAGTTTTTCCAACCGTCACCTCTTCGAAACCAATATCTATCCCTACGACAAACCCCGCAGCCATTCCTACTGCAACCACTTCAGTTCAAGCCCTCAAACCCTCTACTGGAGTTGTTATTACAGAACCTCTCGCAGGGTCTTCTGCCTTTCGACCCGTGCTACCTGCCCTTCTCAGACAAAGGCAATGAAAACTCGTTGAACAACCAAAGATCATGGTGCCAAGTCATCTGTTCAAACAGCTTTTAATCTTCATCTGGATGAAATTGAAAAATCTGCCAGTGAGGATATGATTTTCTTTGATGACTAGCTCAAGGTTCGAGTTTCCCACCCCATCACTTATTTAAGAACTCCTGGTTTTTATGCCAAAATGGTGAAGAATGAGAAGCATGTCTTTGCTTCTGCTAAGTCCAAAAACGTCATTGAAGCCATAAATAGAAGAAATTACATTCTTGATCAGCTCAAGCTTCAAAACCTGGATTCTGTTCTAAAGACTCTTAAGTCAAATTTTGATTTCACGAATCCTACTGCTGCTCAAGATCAAGATGTCATCCAACTGTTGACTGCCAGGTTGAGTTTACTGAATGAGCAAGTTCTTGCTCAGGAACATGCTTTTTCACAACCTCTGCAATACATATTAGGTCATGTCCCAGATATTCTCAAGATAAAGCCAGTTGAGGTAAAGACTACAGCTCCTTCTGAAGCTAAAGTTTCCGGTACTCCTGCATCTCCGACTATGCCTACTAAATCTTCATCATTAATCTCTGTTCATGACCTTGCGTCTGTTGATGAAGTGATTCAGTCAATTGTTCCAACTCCTGCTGCACCAGAAGCATCTCTGATTGTCGACTTGGTACTTCCAGAAGGAAACCCAGTAGCACAACCAGCAGAACAATCCAAGAAAGAATCAGATGCTGCTCCATCCTCTTCACTACCAGATTTGGGCAAATTTCTGAAGAACATCAAGCAGAAATGGAAGATTTGTTGAGTGTTCCATCGGAACCAAATCCAGCTGTTGAGCCCATGGAAACCACCAAAATAGCTACTGATTTGCACAAAACAAAAGAGAGTGCATCAATTGAACAATCTACTGCTCTTGAAGGAACTTCTGCAGCACCAGAAACAACCCCCTCTACTGCTCAACCAGAAGCTGGCCCCTCTACTGCATTAATTGTCCCTCCCTCTGGCTCAACTGTCCACATTGCTCGAGTTGCAGACATCAAGCAGCGTCTTCAAGAGAGATCTTGATCCCCTTAAGAAGAATTTGCTCTTGAATTTGAGATAGATGTTCTTCAAAGAAATCTTAACAATATTTCAGAGATAGTAAAACAGTTGTCTCGTAAACATGCTGGTGAAGTAAGTGCAACAAAATTCTTATGTGACCGCATCTCTAAGGAAGTCGCTCGCCACAGCAGAATCTTTGGACAAGCTGAATGTTGAAACCAGTATCTTCAGGACTTCTGTTTTCACAAATCAAAGTAACATTTTGCTCAGTCAGGCTGATTTAACTAAAGCTGTCTCCGACCATGATTCCTCTATTCTCTCACTAGCCAACAACGTTCAGCTATGGATTCGAAACTCAAAATTATTGATGCCAAGATCGAGTGCCAATCTCAATCTCTTCATGCTCTTACAGAACAAGTTTCCAACCAAGCACCATATCTAGAGATGCTAAATGATGGAATTCATACCCTTACTAGCCGGGTGGATGATCTGCTCGCTCGAATTCAGGCTAGTGATGCCAAAATAAGGGAATCAGAAAGCAGGACAGGGGGCAAAACTGGAGATAGCAGACCTCATGCAGAGTCATCCTTCAGAAATCAAGATCCTCAGGATGAGGAAATTATTTTCAGAGACATTGGCACCGATTAGGCTATTTACATCGAAATAATTTTTTTATTTCTTATTTGGTTAATCGATTATCTTGTTATAAAATCTATCTGCTCTTTGTTACAACTGTTGATTTTTATCTTTACTAATATCTAAGTTTTGGCATCACCACAAAGGGGAAAATTTTTAGACTAAATTTAATTGTGGTGATGAGAGTCAAAACCAGAAGGTGGTAATAGTAAAACAGAGGAGTTTATAAAAAGCAGAAGCTCTCGTATCGCTAAAACAAAAGCAGTACTTATCGACTATTTCTTAGCTTAACGGTTAGCAAAAACAGAAGCAGAACGTAGCCTAAACAAAAGCAGAACCTAACGTCTTTCGTTTGATCGTTATAAGTTTTAAATGTTACCGTTACTTTACCTAGTACTAGTATTAATTGCACCATTTAATATCGTATGAAGATATTTAACACGCCTTACTATTTTTGGTATAAAACAATACTGATTATTCTGAAACTTTTTGCAGGACCCTTTTTCGGTGATAAAGCTGATTCACTAAGAGTCAAAGAAGCCATTTTATTTATAGACGTTGGATTCAAGGTTTCTATATATAAAAAGGATCAATCTTTTATAGACAACGAAGATCATTATTAACAAGGAACACATTCTTGGTCTAATATTCCAACGTTGTTTTGAGCAATGAAGAACTACTCTTTATCTTCAAGCTCAATATACAGAAAAGTAGCACACTCCTTATAGCAGATATCTGATCTTCTGAGATCATCTTGTGCTACTGTTTCTTCATCTCTTCACAAGCTATTCACCTTATTACATCTTATTGAGAAGAGTTTTTAATCTGGAAAAGAGTCTCTTCCAAAACCTTGTTGTATTAATTTTGTTGTGTTGTGAAACTAAGAGTTTCAGTAGACGAAGGGTAAGTCCTACTGAAGTGGGTGTGTACAAGAGTTGTACTGTAAAAACCAAAGTCTTTTAGTGATATCTTCTGGAAATAGAAGAAGGAGAGACGTAGAAGATTTTATCTTCGAACTTCCAGAAACAACTACCGTCTACTGCCTACTGTTTTATTGTTTTCATCTCAAACCATCACATCGTTTCCGCACAAGTTATTGTGATCTGCTGGAAATATATTCGAACAAGATAAGCTATAATCTTTAACAAGATTCTAGCACCTTTGCATAAACGTCAAAGAAAGGAAAGAGTTTATTCACTTCCCCCCTCTAAACTCTATATCGATCCCCAAAAAATGTAGAAATTACTCAATTTTTTAGTAATACTCAACAGAAAGAAAGTTATAACTTCTAAAAATTTATATTTAAAAATATTATATCTATTCAAGAATGGGAAATATCTCCATTAATTGAAAAAGAATTTTATTACTCAGTTCATCAAATGAATTTCAAATTTAATTATTGAGATTATATTGAAAGTTTTCATAAAACTTTACTATATGACAAAAGGAAACATTCATGGTTCTTAAAGATCTATGAAAATATTTTTCATAATCCAATTCCTAACTGGTTTCTTATTTGGTGGAGATCATATGGTCCCTCATCCAAATATTGCCGAGGTTTTTAATAAACCAATAAATGAATGGTTATAATTTGCTCCAAGTGTTACTGCACAATTTTCCTAAAATTGGATCAGAAGAAAAACTTTATGTTTATTCTTCACAGAATTTGGTATTTCATGGATCTGGAAATGGAAACCTGAATCAAGTTTTAATGATATTGGAATCCTTTTCTTATGGCGTGTCAATCTCACAAAATTTTGGGATAAAATGCTCATAGAAGATCCTGAAACATGAAAGATATTTGGTCATGAGACTCTTCTTCAACGGAGGAAAAAAATTAAGTCCTATAAACAGGATTATGATAAAAAAACAAAAAAAAACAGGAACAGGAAAAATGACAATTCTTTAAGTCTTTTAAAATCATTACTCAAAATATGCAGATATTTATTCCAAAGAGAAGATTATTGATTTATACATCCAAAAAATGAAAAAAGATTTATTTAAAATATTGGATGTACAGATTCAAAATCTGATAAATCAATGGCCTCAGATTCTAGTGATACTCAATTAATAAATTTAATGAGAGCACATGATGATCAAGATGCTCAAGATCTAGAGGATGATATGCCTGAAGGACATTTCTATCGATAATGCTTTTGAAGAATTAAAAAAATTAAAAGATAATAGTAAGAAAAATAATGGGCACTTTTACTATTTTCTTTTATAAAGCAATTACTGTTTATTTTTAGTTTTGGAAACCGGGGTTTCATGTCCGGCTCTTCCATTAATAATAGCTTTTATTTCTTTAGTGGAGCACGGTTGAGTTTGCTCCCTTTCTCTCTCTTCTCTCTCTTTGTAATACATTCAAGCATTCAATAAGAAGTTCAAAGGTTCTGCTGTAAAGATTTGTAGGTTTTTTTTTCCTTTTCTCTCTTTTTTTAATATAAATATTATAAATTCTTATTATAGCCTATATGATAGGCTAATCATATTGCTAAATCATTATCTTACTATGACATGATTTATATTTATTTGTAACTTGGAAGGTGTGGGATCGGAAAAGAGTTTAGAGGAGGTGAATGAACTCTATCAAATTTTTTCCTTTAAATATGTTTTCAACCGTTTTGAGGCGGTTGAAAATATTTCTCAAACTGTTAGAAATGTGAACCACTGTTAAGTGTGGAAACGGTTCACAATTTCCAATGATAGCTTAAAACCGTTGGCAGGTTTATCAACAAAATATAGCTAGAAAGTAAGTGCTTGTGAGAAATAAAAACACAAGGTTTTTTATGTATGTTCGGAGATTAAATACTCCTACGTTACCCCTTCTTCTCTTTAGGAAGGATTCCATTAAAATACTTTGGCTTTACAAAACTCTTTGCAACAGCTCACTCCCATCAAGACTTATCACACTGCCTGTTTAGGAACTCCTAGTAATCACTTTAGACTTCTAGATTTTAAGATCACTTAGTTCACCAGTCACCATGACTTAATCAATAACCAAAAGGTTATGATGTAATAAACAATTTGATGTCGGTAGCACGAAGATGATCCTTGAATGATCGAGTATCTTTCTTGTTTTGAGCGTGCTGAATGAGCGATGAAGTATATAAACTTGATAGCGCTCTAAATCTGTGGAGTATGCAAGCTTTAAAATTTCATTTCATGAGTTGAATAGTTTTTCGTGTTGTTTGATCTGATGTGTTGCATACTACTTCTCTGTTAATATAGACGTTCTTCTCAACGGTTCGGTATGAGTAACGTAACCTGCAACAGAGATATGTTTTATCCACTATCAGCTGCAGTCCGCATTAAATGTTCTTCAGATGAGCATTTAATGTTCTTTTTGCTACTGAGGCGTTGAATCCCGTTGCTTGATGAGTTGCTTCAGAGTTACCATTTGTAGCATCTGTTTTACCCACAGCATTCTGGTAAGGTGTAAATGATCTTTCTTTTTTCTGTGGTGGTTTATAATGCAGATCATTATCGGGACTGATGCAAAAGGCTAGTTAACTTTGAATCGGTTGCAAACCATTAAATGTGTGAGCGGTCAGAGAATGTCTGTTATAAGTGAGCAATAAGTAGCTCTCTTAAAGATGTTTTTGACTCAGTCGGATCTTCTTTACAATACACGTTGATCGCTCATTTACTGCAACACCGGTTGTGGTTAGACTCTCTATGCTTTAGCCGGTTGAGAAGTAGATTGGTTGTTTGAACTAGGCGGTTGAACTGATACTTGGTTACACAGACAATGTGTAGCTGTTTCCTGAAACAGTGAAGTACTATTTTGATTTTGTCACTCACCAAAATTCTGGGTAATAATAATTTCTTAACAATTTCCCTTTTTGGTGATGACAAAACCAGCTGCAAAGCTATACAATATTCACATGTAATAACAGTAGACTAAAGAAAAATCATATGTTAAGAAAGATCATTGTATTTCATTATGTGAATGAAATTACAATCTTAAAGCAAAATAAACAACTTGAATTGATACAACAATTTAATTTTACTTTTGACCTGTGATTTGCTCTGCTTTGGCCAATTCTTTCATCACTGATAATTGATTGTTGAATAACTTTTTGCCGCTCTTTTCTACTTTTTGACATCACCATGAACAAGGAAATCCATAATTTTTGCAAGTTGTGCACCTTGGGCATCGATGCATTGTTCAACATTTGTTTGAAGACGATTATTTTTACGAGAGCCCAATGCACATGTTGATGTGTGCAGAATTATGCTTGTCCTGTCGGAGTGAAACACTAGTTTTCATGGCAGAAAAATCCTTGCATAGATAGACTTCGTTGATTGAAAAGCCTCCTTTAGGTCAAAATGCTTGCGGTTAAGAGAAAGAATGGATTGATCCATAGTGATAAGTCGGGTCAGAATCTCTTGTTGGCAGTTTTCTTCCATGAATTCTTCTTCTGGTTCTGCTTGATCAG